>NW_010160465.1:22820-23637 GCF_000695765.1 Mesitornis unicolor | reverse complement strand
GCAGTGCAGTCTTAGTGACAGGAATTCCTTTAATGCCTGCTACTTTGACATAATACATAAATGCATTAAGGATCATCTCTAAGAAAAACTTTCAAGTACTTAAGCATTCTCCAGACCTGACCAATGGAGCACATCAATTCACAATGTAGTTTTTCTTCATTCTAACACTGAAAAGCTTTAGTCTCTTAACCTTTATGTTTAAATACTGAAAACACAAGAAAAGCTAATGGACAAATCAGGAAAATACATAGGTTCATAATCAATTTGTGCCCGTTATCCATGATCTGGAAAAAAATATTCCACTATGACATTAAGACATTATCTAATAATATAAATATAAAGGTTTATTTTAGTTGCTGCCACTGGCATTATATTCCATAGCTTCTCAAAATAGGTAACCTCCAGAGGGGAGGAAGACTCTCTTTCATCACTTGTACTCATTCATCTGCTACCACTGATAGTTCAAGCATATTTGTAAGTATTTTGTCTGACACGTGCAATGTTTCTCAGTCTTTTAATTTCTGATTTACTTACTTATCTATTTCTTCACTAATTCTTTTAAGTTATCATCAAAATACCTTAACAATTATGTCCTAGACCTCTAGCTTATTTATGAGGGCTCTAAACCTTTCAGGAAACCAGTTCAAGAAACTGCTTTGTCTCCCTGGGCTTCCACTAATATTTCACCACAGGCTATTTCCCCCATTTCCTAAATCCTTTATCTTTTGTTTGGAGCACTCATAATGCTGTGCTTGAACATAGTGGACTTCTGACACCTCCTAGTACTCTCATGTAGTGGACTGCAAATCAGCCTTAT
>NW_010160465.1:0-22789 GCF_000695765.1 Mesitornis unicolor | reverse complement strand
GGGAAAGGCAGTTATAAAATTACAAAAGAAAGAAAATTTGTAGGAAGGTAAAACTGAAGTGTCAAGATGAGAAAAGTACCAATGATCCTGAAGCAAAATCAAGTGTCCTTAGGCATAAGGTATGTGGAGGAGCCACTGAGTGGTCTCAAAGGCAAACGGCATTCAGCAATACTATTTAGTGACTAAAAGAACAAACAGGAAAAGTAAATATAGAATGGGTTAGAGAACAAAATATTTCATAGCTGGAAAATTACTTATATCAGACCCACAGAACAGATGACAGTCAACAGAAATTCTCCAGACTCATTCTTTAAAAACGAATCATTGGTAAAGTGATGAGGAATCACTGGAGTGTAAAATGAACAAAATCCATGGGCAAATGTTGTTTCATTATGGCACTCTAAGTACATCTCAGATCAAGTTAAGCAGTGACACTGTAAACTAGTTATATTTTCCAAACAAAAGATATTGAAATTGGATTAAACTTAAGGAAAAGAGCTAATCTGAGACTTTTGTGTATGACTACAATTCTCTCTCACTGGGGGGGATTTTGTGCCATTTCTGGAGGCCTAAAACTAAAAATATCCTCTGGGACAAAAACAGAGCAGATACAAGGTATCTGGTTTGTTCTAAGCAGGCAAGTAAATTCCAGTATCTATAGCAGGAGTCTTTGGCACATTTTTATAAACTAAAGAACAAAAGGTGAAATGTCACCTCAACAAATTGTGTGGACAATAAACTCTATAGTGATTTCTGTGGGGTACAACTCTATCCTGAATAGGCTCATTGAAAAGAAGCTAATATTGAAATATTTATAAATAGCTTTATAGCAACCTAAACCACCTGAACTAAGTTTTATTTTTATTGAAGCTAGTGCTATTCACCTCACTCAATGGAAAAGTGTGATAGTAAGTAGCATATAAAGCTGGAATAATAGCATCTCCAAGGTAGTTTTCCACCAAAACTGATTGTTACATTGCAAAAGCAAAGGTCTATTATGAAACCACTGCAGTCACAGATCATCTTAGAATATAAAAAAAAATGCCTTGTAAAGCAACATATACTAAGCTAATGCACACATTTTTTATACTATTCCTAAAGTAAATTAAATTATTAATTTGTGAAAGGATAAGAAATTAAAGATAACATTTGGAAACACAAATACATTAAGCTTAAATCTTCTTCTTTATACATATAAAATTATTTCAAGTCAACAAGTTGTGTTGTGGCATTGGTTTTTTTTTCACTTGAATTATTGCATCATCTGAAATGCACTGTCCAAACTTCTATTCCAATTTGAGACAGATTCAGCTGACAACCGTATTGTAAGGTATCTTTTCCCTAAGCAGAACTCAAAAGCTTATGATCCCTGTTATTAATGGTTGACAACAAAATAACAGAAGATCAACGTTCACGTGCTGCTATCCAGTCTTCCCTTAATGAAGAAATGAAGTATATGTGAGATGCTAGTGAAAAGGAAAGAGAGCAAAACCGTCTACATGCAAGAAAGAGTGCAAAACCGTCTACATGCAATGTATCTGCAAGAATTATAGTTAACTGTGGTGAGCAACGTATTCCCCTCAGTTAAACACACATACATAAGCACATGCCACTCTGCGTGACAGAAGTGGGGTTCAGATGACAAAGAAGCAAGATACCTTATGCAAATAAGCAGCAATAAAAAAATGCCCAGAATCTGATCCCCTCCATCTTCACTGCTAAGGCCAGCCCTCAGGAGTCCCAGTCCTTTGATACCACAGAGGCAGTCAGGAAAAACAAAGGCTTTGTCTTGGTTGAAGAGGATTGGGTTAGAGAACAATAAGTAAACTGGACATCTACAGATCCATGGGCTCTGATGGGATGCACCCATGAGTACTGAGAGAGCTGATGGAGGTCATTGCTAAGTCACTCTCCATCATCTTTGAAAAGTCCTGGAGAAAAGGAGAGGTGCCTGAGGACTGGAGGAAAGCCAATATCACTCCAGTCTTCAAAAAGGATAAGGAGCACCTGGGTAACTACAGGTCAGTCAGCCTCACCACTATCCCTGGAAAGGTAATGGCTTGTTTTTGGTGCCAACTCAAAGCATGTCAAGGATAAGAGGGTTATCAGAAATAGTCAATACAAATTCACTAAGGGGAAGTAATGCTTGACCAATCTGATAAACTTTTATGATGGCATAACTGGATGGATTGATGATGGGAGGGCAGTGGATTTGGTCTACCTTCACTTTAGCAAGGCTTTCAACACCGTCTCCCATGACACCCTCAGAGCCAAACGTAAGTGTGGATTGGATGAGTGGACAGTGAGTTGGATTGGGAACTGGCTGAAGGGCAGAACTCAAGAGAGTTGTGGTCAGTGTGGCAGAGTCTAGCTGGAGGCCTGTGTCTAGTGGTGGTCCTCAAGCGAAGGACATTTTAAATGTCCTTCAGAAGCAGAAGCACGACCTCCAGAAGCAGGCTGAGAAGGTGTCTTGTTAAGAAATTATGTTTGTAAGCCTCAAACTAGCTGAAAAAAGTCCCAGAATAGTTGTGCTGAAGTCTTTTAGAGTATGAATGGCCTCAACAATTTCATTCCTAGTAAATGGGAGTTGCCCCTTTACATTATGGACTCCTCAGAGAAAAACCAGTCCTGGATTTATGATGATTTGTTCATCTCAGAGACTATAGCAGCTGAATACAATACACTGTATGTCCAGCATAATCTAAAAGGTGATGTAATAATAACTAAGAGCTAATAACGAATTAATAACTAATCCCCTTAATTTGTCCCTGTTTCACCATCACTGAAACTCTTTATTAGGAATTGCACAGGGCTAAGAGGCTAAAAGTTAGAGTAAGACCTTTGGAGATGTCTCTTACTAGCCCTCTCCAGACTTGGCAACATAGGAGCTACTTCAGTCCTACAGTCTGAAAAGTCACATATTTAAAACTAATCTGGAAACAGATCTGGAATGCTTTCCATTCTGAGTGTCGTGCAGTGCACAAGGGTGGGATGGAATAGAAGGCTAAAAGAAAAAAACAGCTAAAAAATGCCAAACATCGTGAACACTGAAGACATACTTCCAAGCTAAAACAAAGCTTCAGATGAAGCATTTGAATGATACACACATGCCATAACAGAACATGAAAACAGAAAAATACTCCAATGCAGAAAAAAATACTATGATTAATTAAAATTGTTACTAATTTAATAACACTGCTCAAAAATATGCTAGACAACTGAACCTGAGGTGTAACATCATACCAGATCAGCAATGAATTTATTTGCAAAAGTTTGATGATTGTCACTGATGCTGTTTACATGAAAGTTTCCTATTAAAAAGTGCATTTGGTATATTTTCTTAAAATTGGTAAATGTTTTCTCACATTAAGTAGAGTAAATCACAGTCTAAACAATTTTGGATAATATGGTATACTGATTATATTTTCTTGTATTCTAATAATGTAATCCTAGTGCATGTGTACCTCCAAACTGTATGAACAGAGACGTAATAATGAAATAGAGAATAAATTTGAAGTAACTTAGTAACAATCTCTGTTCTTATATAAATTGAACCATTTTGAACATGTTTAAATATAACAACAAGAAAACTAAACTACAAAAACTATCGGCAGGCACCTTCTAAAAGAAAGTTAACAAGGCTAATCACATGGAAGTAAAATTAATTTTTATGAAGACATGAAAAATACACCTAGATAGTAGGAACATAAATTATAGCTTATCCTCTATTATTCCTGAGAATTGCTGTCTGCAAAATAAGATTATCAGAAAAGTCTGCAGCAATGGAAATACAATTTAAAGAAGAAAATAAATAATACACTGTATATTTAATTTACCAGTTCACCTGAACATATTATAAGTATTTTGTGGGGAAAAAATACACTTGAACCAGCTGAAATAATTTCAGTTTTGATAATAATTAAAAAAACTAACAGGCATTGAGAGACTGCTTTAGAAATATTGCTCAGAGAAAGTAGCATAGTGTATTTACAAGAATTTTAGTAAAATTAAAAAAAAAAGACTATTTAGGAATATTTCCTACATATTTAAAATATGATCGGGTAACTTGACCAAAAGTACTCATACAAAAATCACAGAAAACACACGTGCAAAACTCTAAGACTTCGAATTACGGAAAAACTCAATCAGTACTAAAAACTAAGTCAGTCTTTCCTGACATTATTTACTATAGGACAAACACTTGTTTTTAATTTAAATTCCATCAGAACTTCAGTGAGTTGCATGCCTTACATAATTTTTGTAGGGAAGCCAAAAGCAACAGTAATACTAATATTTCTGAGGAAAATGTTGGGTTCTCTATGTTAAAAAGAATCCCAGAATCGTTTACTAAAAAAATGTTAATTGCTTCCACTCATCAGAGCAAGAATTTGAAAACAGGGCTGAGGTGCTGCAGACATGTTCCTTGACATTCTTTTTAGCAAACCTAACTTTGGCCAAGCTTATATATTTGGACTACTTCTATTCAGAGGGCACTATGTTTTTATGAAGCAATGCCTCTCATGCTTGATAGTCAGATTCCCACTCCTCTGTGGACAGGCAAAGAGCTTAGAAACTCAGTAGCAAAACATACATCTTATACCTGGCAACTGCCTGACCTATCGAGAGAATAACCATCTGTATCATGGCTATAAGAGTACTTTTGTGCAAAGAAGCAATGCATTTACATCGTAAATCTGGAGTTTGGAACAAGATGAATACACAATTAGTCCAAAGCTAGATGACACAGTTACTGTCGTCTGTGCAAACACAGTTCAGCTCATGGTGCATCGATATTATGATACCCCAGACCATCACCCTGCTTTTCTACAGGACATTTTCCTATACAGTGCATGACTTGAGAAGTGCAGTAGTGATGAATTAGCATTGTATAACAAAGAAGCTGTCATCTTTAAGACTCCTGCTTCATTTTTTACAGCGACTGGAGCCTATGCATAGAAGAAATTAAGGCAAGAAATTAAGAGAAGATATTAGTATTGAAATTACTACTACAAAAAGCTAGAGAACTAAGACTTTGTAATTGCTACAGAGATTGCATTATGCAAAGGAAGTCATGTAAGTAAAGTTTACAATGAGAGGTCACTTTGGTCTTCATTCTCCACGTGTCCGACGTGAGTCACACAGCTCTATGACGCTGCGTATTCTGGAATAAGACCCACCAAAATACATCCTAGACAGTGATTGTACCAGACAACTAGAGTATGTGGAAAAAGATGAACACCTAAATAAGAATGTGCTTCACTTTTCTCCATTTCTCAAACATTAAAAGAGAAATCAAATACCAATTTACTTCACTGGAAGTAAGGAAATAAATTCTTGTTTGTGAATCACTCAGATGTAATGAGGAATACTAGGGAAAAGCCAATGAGGAAATTAACAATTCTAGCACCTTGGCAGCATCTGAGTAATACAAGAAAGGCAGAATACATGCCAAAACTCCCAAGTCAACTGAGGATAAAATATCGCAGATTTAGTCAGTACCAGCAGGTTACCTCTTCCCTCTCTAACAGCTTAAACATTAGACGTTAAGTCTAAGACATTAAGAACATCCATAGTGAACCATAAAGAAGGTTTCATGAGAACTCCCCTTGAGATAACTCCTTCTTTGCCATGCAGCTAGAGGGAAGCTAGGTAATTAGACCACAGGCCTAGCTTTTATACAGAGAGATGGGGGGATCCCCTTCCACTGTCCTCTCTGCAGAGCACTGATTGTGGTTGAAGGACCAAATACAGTACTGCAAATCACTAAGTAGTATCATTCATGAGACCACAGCTTAAGTTGTAAAAATGTACTTCAAGAAATATTAAGAGAAATGTAATAAAAACTGGATAATCTTTCAGTTCTGTTATGACACTTAAATTTTTCATTCTCTGCAGCAAATACTGAGCAAATAGAATTCTCTACCCAGCGTAACCCCAACAGAGTCCTTTCCATTAAGTTCTTATTAGCTCTGAACCATTGGACCTTGCCAACACCTATGATACTATGAAGAGAAGTTATTCATTAGCAGCTGAGAGTGTAGCTGGGAGCAGTCATTTCAAAAATGTGTTTGCTATCAATATCAATTTCTTGGAAGTCTCTCAAAAGCATATAAAGTCAGGGAAATGTGTATACACACTGCAAGGACCTTGTGTATGTGTCCTCATTGGTAAGCACGGCCCTGACAGAGTATGTCATAGACTTTTCTGTCAGATTTTTTACCTGCTCAGATGAGATACGCAAATTTCCAAAGTAACTGTTTGTTAGCCTGGGGTAGTAAAAACATTCCCACCCAGAAGAAAACAATTTAGTGACTCTAGATGATTCTAAATTAGAAAGTGAATTGTTAGCTTATGCATCTGAGGAGATACAGATTGTGAGCAGCTGGAAGTCAGTTAAGGCTGGAAACCACATAAAACAGCTCAGGTGTGATTAAAAAAAAAAAGTGTATGTGGGGAAGGAATTAAGAGACCCCATCTTTAAATACTGAAACATCATCTTGGAGAATGATGAAGTACCAATGATAAGGATTTTGGAATGATCTCAAAAAGCTGATGCCAAATCAGAATAATAAAGTTCCTTACATGTGCTATATCAATAGGTTTTCTTAATAATTTTTTATTAAAGATAAATAGTGGAGCTGAGACACTATTATGTTTGCATTAAGGAGGATGCATACATAACTTCCCTGACAGTGGTCTTGTTTGTCTTTTGTTTTTGTTTTTTTTTGTTGTTGTTGTGTTGGGTTTTTTTTGATTTATACATCCCACATCTCAAAAAACCCAATATTAACCTACCACAGACACGCAACTTTTCAGTTCATTTATTTTAATCAGGCTCCTTTCTATTTTCTCCTTTTCCTCACATGTATTATAAAAAATGTATTTTGATTTCAGAAGCAATAGATGTATTTCTACCTCCACCTAATTTCAGAGTGGAGTACATCTCTGTAGCATTTATTCTGCTGGATTCAGAGGGAATTTAAAATTTAGCATAAGACCTCTCCATCTGAAGTCATATCAATGAACTTTCAAGTCTAACAACACACCTCAGGTACTGATCATCAGCACAAGATTCAAAATGTACATACAGTTTCATTCCACTATAATTATAGATAAAGATGACCTTAAGGAAGATTTATACTAACCCAGAATGTGTTAGCTAATTTCTCTCTGAATTGTAAATATTTGTAATATACACGAATAACTGAAGACTGTTTCTGAATCTCAACAAGTTCTTTCTTAATAATCTCAGTGGTACAAACCTTAGTTACTGGATAAATCTTACCACTACTTACATTTATTGTCATGACCTTTTTTCTTTGTTTTCCTGCTACATCATAACAAACTGTACGTGCTTAGTACTACTGATCTTTATCCCTTTCATCATCTTTTTGTACAATCCTAAACTTCCTAGATCTCTCAAGAGTGTTCAGATATGCAAATTGGGGCATTTGTTTGTTTGTTTTGTTGTTTTTTTTTTAACTGGCCTCATTCAGAACATTTATTTCTGCTATAATTATTTTAAACAAAAATAAAATACATAATTAAGTATGGTCATCTTGCAAATTAATATAAAGCATAGGAAAACCATGTCTTTTGGTTTATTCTGCACCTCTTTAAGTATGGTCCAGCATTACAAGATTTCCATTCAGTCCCTGCGGTATGGTTCCTCTTCCCTATGCAGTTGCGTAGGGAACATTCCGAAGAAGCAGTACCAAAGCTATAAACACCATTTCCTTCATGGCCTTTGATACAGATAAATACAGGGTACGGCAGGAAAACATCAAAGAGGCAGCTAGAGCATATTGCACACTAACAACCCCAGACAGATTACCTTTACTTGAGTAACTCTCTAGCTGACCTAAACTGCTCCACAACAGAAGCTCTACAGTAATTCTCCAATTCTATTAAAGAGGAATAAATTGTGCACATTTATAGCAGTTAAATTCTGTTCATCTAGAAGTATCACCATGTGATTTTTGTCAACTAGTTTAAGAAATCTTAAAAAAAAAAATAAATTAAAATTGCTGTTCTGGAGTTGTCACAATGACATTTTCTAAAAGAGAGGTATCAGCTTAGTGCTTTGATAAAAAAATTTGATAGTGTACTTAGAGTATAGGTCCATGCCATAACCATAGCTGTTTTATCAGTCACTTTATCCAATGCATCCATGTGGCATGGAGAATTAAATTATTCCTACAGTCACCTCACTGCAAAAAAAGCAAGCAAATAAGCCCCCCACATCCTAGTACATACCTTTACTCTATGAAATCGAACAATATCTCCAACTTTGTAAATTTTTGGTAGGGAATCTGGATTTCCATTAAAAAGAGTGCACGTTAACTTCACATTTGATGGGTCCACAAGTGTTACAACTGAGCAATAATCTGCAAAATATAAAAGTCTTTGAATGAGTAATAGGCATTATGGAGTTATTAATACACAGATATTAAACTCAGGATGAACAACCATATGGCCAATTTTTTTCTGCTATGATTGGTGTAACTCATCCAAAGTCAATTTAGTTACAGCAGCATAACAACTGCTGTGTGGCCCATCTTGCCGATAATTTGCCCTAATAACTGAAAATGAAATGGGTGATTAAGCACAGATCCATAAGCCAGGAACACACAAAACTTCTGTCTCTGCAATAGCATGTCTGCATGCTATTTTTTTCAGATTTCAATTACTTCCTCTATAAAATTGGGAGCATATGTAAAAACCTTGTGCAATCCTTTTCTAAGATTTAGTTTTGCACTGTCTTCTGAAGAGGTAATGAGTTGCACAAGTTCTAAAAACAGATGAAAGCATAAATTACTTGTCTTTCACTTCAACAAATTACGCAAGATATATACTGCAAGGATACAGTCACACAATAGTAGTAGTGTAGTAAGCACCTGAAATGCACCCTTTTGAAGTTAAGCTTCAGTAATAGAATTTCACTTCTATTAATGACCTAAAAATTAAACGAGACACAAATACGACAGAGCAAACGAGCCCAGAATAGAGCGGTATTTGCAGATAATGTAAATAATCTTGAACTGTTCAAGATACAACTCTCTATGCAAAGTAACACACAAAGACACGGTCATGATACAGCAGGCATCAAATCAACAGTAAAGCAGCAAAATTAACAATGAATAAAAACTCATTTATGAATTCTATTGCTGATATTCAACCAACTACAAAAACCAACTATCTAAAACTGAAATTTGGAACAACTGCCTGCTTCTTGTCTGCCAGTGTGAGTTCTCTCAACTTCTGCAATGCTGAAATTAAACATGGAAGACTTGAAATGAAGTTCAAGGTCAAAGCGACTGCAGTGTGTGGGTAAGCATCCACAAAAGGACTAAGGCTCATGGAGGAACCCATATTGCAGTAGAAGACACTGCTAAGGAAAGAAGATATGGTGGGAAAGAAAAAATGTGTCAGGAACAAGCAGCAGCAGAAAGAAACTGCTGAGTACTAACCCCAATCTCCTGCCAGCCTTTGCCTCCTTGGAGACACAGTGTGACCGCCAACAGCAACAAGGGGAGTGGAAATTACGAAGGGGGAAGGAGAGGTGTCTGGAGTGAAGCTGAGCCTGGGAACAGTGGTGGAGAGGTGCATTTAAATGTTTCTCTTTTTTATTTCTCAATACTTGATCCAGTTGTTAAATGTTTACGTTAACTGGCAATGAATTAAAATCCTCAAGTCAAATCTGTTTTGCCCATGCCACATTCCTTTTCAATTCTCAAAAATAAAACCTAAAACAACAAAAAAGTCTAAACAAATAAAAAACCCTAAATTTCCTTAGCTATAATTCTACAAGGCTGTTAGTGATAATGACAGTAAACCAGAGTTTATGTATCTGGAAACTGAACAAAAGGTGTCATAGTGCTAAAACAATGTCAATAAAATCTCCATCATGAATTTTAGAACAAAACAGACACAAACTGTTGCTAGACAGCTTTGAAAGAGAATACTATCAGTGTACTACACCTTACAGATTAGCCTTATATAAAAAATACAGGAAGGCAGTAGAAAAAGACAATTGTCATATGTAATCTCTGCAAACAGATTCCCCAGACATGAAGACAGATAATTTAGACTGGATTAAAATACCCGCTTATATATGCGCTGCTTATGCCTTCAAAAGAATGCTCTGCTGTTTTCAGCAAATGCACCCCTACATTTTACAACCATTTCAACTTAACAGTTTAAATTCTCTAACAATTTGAGTGACTTAAGTGTTGAAAGAAGAAATACAGTGAAGGCTTACCAAGAAAAATAAAACTGCTTTTCCTACAGCTATAAAAACCTATAGTATTTCTATAAAACCACTACTCTTCTTCCTCTCCAAGTTTTTTTACATAGTGATAAATGATAAATTCTCATCTATTGCACTCAAATTGCTAAGTCTCATTCTTTTGCACACCTCCACCAAAGGCACATGCTCAAGTGTCATACAGCACCTATTCCGACTTTCTGTGCCAGGATAAGCAGATAGGAATCCAGTCTGGTCAGTGGCTGACAAAACTGCAAGTATTTACTGCTGTAACCCAAAGACAGATTGTTGTAATTTTTTGGGTATGAATTCTAGAGGTTAACTTGACATGTCAGCTGCAAAGAAATAGGAGCAAAATGAGCAATTAAGAAGAAAATCCCAAATGGTTCATAGTACAGTCTTTTGAGGATACAGGATAGCAGGTTACCATGAACTGATATAAACCATACAAATCAAGAATGAAATAACAAAAACATTCCACATAAAAATTGCGGTTACTCTTTGATGCTGTGATGATATAACCTAGTTAGCTTCATACATGTGCAGCTGCCTATTTAAGGGGTAAAAGTTAGCACACTCCCTTCATTTTCTGTGCAATTAGCATACTCAAAAGACTAAGAATCATCCTACTCAAAGTAGCATAAAATATTATACTTGCTTTATATAGTCAGAGAACACCTTCTACATAATATAGGTTCTCTGTCTCTGTGATTTTAGACTTCCATTCTTATCAGCTCAAAACATCACTTCTACAATAAACTTAATTAAAATAGAGCTCTTCAAGATCAAAGCATAAAGCCTGATTTTCTTTTAAAGAAATCCTCACCCAGCAAGTCCTTCTTGAAGGTTAAAAATAAAAAGCCACCTGTCTTTCCCTCTCTAGCTGGAACGCAAAAATTGCTTTCTGCTTTCCATAGCAGCTTTATAGTTCAGAGATTGAATTCACTTTTCTGCACAAATAATACGAGTCAAACTCTAAACAGAATCGCTGAATTTAAATAATGTCCCAGTGTTATAGGAAACACTATCATAAATGTCATTGCTCAAACTTTAGATTTTTCACAATATACTTTCCAATGAAGTAAAATCCTTCAGTTAAAAATCTAAAAATTAAATAAATAAATAAAAGTAAGATTAGATACTGGAGTCAATTTTCCCTTCCTAGATAAACTTACTCCACTGACTAACTTCTCTCAAAGAAGGGAAATTTTACCACTGGTAATTTTTACTTGTAATAATCTCACTTAAAAATATGATACAACGGATACACAGTTCAGCAAATTTATACAATATAAAAGAAAGTCTTTACTTTCATACTAGATTGACTCAGTAAAAGCATTACCTTTAGGCTGATACTACGCAGAACTCCAAACTGCACCTGCGTTTTTTTAAATATATATTATTATTATGAAGGGGTAGTCCCACTCAGGCTTAACATCATGTGAGGGACGACCAGCACTGCATGGCTGTCTGTAAGGATGATTATAACACCTCAGAATTGCTGTTTGTGAAAACAACAAGGAGAGAGAAGTGATGATTGGTTTAAATGGAAGCAGAGTGATGCATCTGTCTTACATGCTGCTTCTATCCTTTCAGACTTGCCCTTACTGTTCTCTAAAACTACAACTACTGTAACTCGTTACTTAGATTTTTATTTCATCTCATAAAAAACCCCACAACCATTTGGTGAAGCAGCTTTTTAGAAAAGAAATTTATGCAAAAAAGAAAATTCATTATTGTTGCAAGGACTTAAAATCAATAAAATTCCAAGTCAAGATCAGTACAAGGTTACATTAACTACATGGACAATGCTGATCTCCAGCTTCTATGTCCTGACTTGAAATAGTTTGAAACAGGAATGTTTTGTAGCCCTGTAACAGTCATTGAAAAGCTAAAGTTTCCTCCACTGTGATAATGGTATAGGTTTCTTCTTCAGTGTATAGCTTTCTTTTCATAAAAGCCAGAGCATTTCCACTCCTTTGTGGACTGTCATTCATTAGCATTCTCAGAAAGTCAGCATCTCTCCACAATGTAGTTACAAACAACCAACAAATAACCCAAACCACACAGCTTCAATTAAATTTTTTTCAGTCGTCGTAAGAAAACAAGAATTGCTACAAAAAGCTTTCCAGATTAGTAGTTACTGATGTTGTAGGAAGGCATTTAGTACTTACCGATTAAACATTTATTTTAGTTTTATTGGGGAATTCTGCAGTTCCTAACAAATGTGCTTGTATAAATTTTTAAGGTAGAAAGCATCGATCTAATCATGAATCCCCTTTTGAGCAATCACACATGTATTCCTGACTAACATTTAAGTGGAAAACTCACCATACTGAATCAATAACTTGCCCCTGCAAAGAGATAAAAAGGGTTTTGGCAACATTGCCGGCAATGAGGGACACTAATTAGAGATTGCCTTCTGTTTCTTGTATTTCAATGAACACTAAAAAGGAGATTATTGTAGCAAATTATTCTCTCTTTAAAGCTACACCAAACATTCATACTGTTTTCCAGAATTACTGAGCCCATTCAATACACAAGTGTCTCTGTACTAAAACCAAGCAGTTGAACCAGCTAACTTACTAAATATGTTCAACAAAACATAGGAATAAAAATAATACAAATGTAAAGAGACTTCTACGTCTGTGTGTATATATGTATGTACATACAACACACGCATTGCAGAAGCCCAAAACAAAACCTCTAAAGAATCAAACTGAAAATGTTTTACTAGAGCTTACTATTTCTAACATGGCAATACATGTAAGAGATACTAACACTGAGTAACTACCAGAAGCATCTGGCTAAACAGATGCTTTAATGCAAACATTTGTAAATTGTAGATCAAATTAACTGCCTTGAGGTTTCTTCCTATTAACTATTTATTCAGTGTTTAATTTTTTGTTTACTTTTTTTAACTTTTATTTATCTTTACTATTAGATGATAGGAAATAGCAATTGTTTTAAAAAGAAATACATACAAACCACCGTGAACAGAAGGGAAAAGAACATTACACTCATCTTTAGGGTCCAGAAATGAAAGCACTATCTTTATCTCTACAATAGTCTTTATTCTGTTCTGCAAAATTTAAATCCATCCTTAATATTTTGATCTGGGGAAAAAAATCCAAAACAACAAACATGGAACGTAACACTTTAAAGAACTAAACTACTGCAGATTTAACTGAGTCTACTTCCTCACAAACGGACCATCAGATACCACAATAGTCTGTGATTGGTTTGTTTTGCACTCTGAAGTTGGTTTGCTATTACTTACTAAAAAAATGAGTATTTTAATTGAAGTTGTACACATGTTATAGTTTAATTTTCTTTCAGATATATAGTTTCAAACAAACTCTGGGCTAAGAATGCTGATGAACCTTGGTCTAGGATCAAATAAACTTTGACAATAAAACTTAGGGCTTTGAAATACCTGTAAGGATGTGATTTATGGCTCTTACTGTATTTTGGGCATGCAGAACTGCTGACCTGAAACTGTTCGAGGTTTTTAGAAGTGCACTTTCTGAAAATTCTACCCTTTACTAATTTTGTTTCTAAGAAATAGTTTGTAAAAATAAAATAGTTACCATTCCCATGCATATCTAGATAGGCTAAAATGAGGTTTTAACTCAACACATGACATATGAATATACTGCATATATCTAAGAGAACAAGCTAGGTGGAATTTTCCTCAGTAAAATAGGACACTACTCTAATGACTTATTGTTAACCAGCAGCAAGGATTCTTCTTGTCATAATTCTTCCCTGCATTATGGAAAACACTGACTAGTATCTGCAGGAAAAAAATAGAAAGAGTTGAGGAAACAGTAGTCTCACATTGTAATGTCCCTAAAGTTTCATGGTCAGGCGCATAATCTCTAATTGGACACTATAAAGACAGAGGTTCTTTTTCTTCTATAAATTCTATTTTCACTCAAGCTAAACACTTGAGATGTCCTTGGGCTTAAGGGAAGGGAGAGAGGAGACAATCACCTTTGTTTAAAAATTAAAATATGCAAGACTCTAAAACTATTCAGGAAGGAAAGCTAGAATATAATTCTGAACACTTCCAACACACCTTCTGGCAGACAGTAACCCATCTGTCTCTTGTACCAAGTAGGACCTGAAGTATTTCCTTAATTTTCAGAACACATAAAATTCCTGTGTACAGACATTCCAAACTACATACTCTGAGCTGAAGCACACTCAGTTAAAACAACTTTCTCTGGAATAAATAATCATACCGAAAACTCCATTTAACAGTGTTTTAACATTTGTCTAATGCAATAATGGTAATAAAAATGATGAACATTTAATTATAGATTATATAAACTGACAAGACTAAATTAGGTTCCACTTCCTTTCAGTAGGAACACAGCACAAAGCTTCAGCCTTAGGCTTTACTATATGTAAGACGGAGCAATACCTCATATATAGAGGCATATCTATATAGTAAATAAAGACCCATATGGATTAAGTACAGGGGCTCCATTGCCCATGCTTCCAGCAGGTAGCAGCTGATTCTATTCACACAGTGTCAGAAAGAGAATGTATTAATGCAGGACCGTGCCAGATCTAATGCAACTACAGAATTTTCTGACAAGAGCCATTTCATGCCCTGGCAATTCAGAGCAATCATTGAGCCTTTTGCACCCTCTCAAGGAGACATAACTCTGGATTGTGCAAAAAAAACCCAAAAAACAACATTGGAATATTTAATTCAATAGTGAATATTTTTACACTAAACCCCAAATCAATTAAAACTGTTTTAGACATTTCTATGATAAAGCAGCCAGTGAATCACAGCTATCTTCAAAAATATAAAGCTTTTCAAATTGTGTCCCTGATCTTCACTGATATTGTTGGGTTGGTTTTTCTTTACCATTATGAACTGAAAATATACAGGGAAGATAAATTAGGAAGTTATTAATGACACCTAGGCAAGGACTAGTTGTTAAGTAAATCATTGCTTTCCCTATTAAATTTCTACTAGTTATGAAACTGAAGTGATTAACTTGTCAAATAACTCACCTGCAACAATCTGCCCTCAGTATTTCAGAGACATATTACCTTGAAAGTCAGTGCTTTTAACTGTTATTGTTTTTACACATTTGGAAAGAATGGCTGTCCTAATAATATCCAGCAACCAGTGCTTGTTTAAGTACAATGTTCAAAGTCCTCAGGTCCCCAAAGTCTTGTTAAAGCAGCTGGACAAATGACAAACCTAGACCACATAATCCTTCAGGAACTGTCCTTCCATGATTCACTCAAAAAGTAAAAGCAGTACTTTCTACATTTGATTCATTTCCTTCTTATCCTTTTTTTTGTCAGCAATGTGAACAAAGGAAACAAAACATTCAAAAAATTTGTGGGACTTGTTTTCTTTGTTTCACTGCTTTTAAGCCTGAGTTTGAAACCTACAATATTTGTCAAGAGGAAAGTACCTCCATTTACCACTGGCAATATACTGAATTATTACAGATACAGCTAATCTTTTCAGTTCCTTATAAACACAGCTAAGAAATCTATTACAATTGCAGGCTGAGAATATCAGTGAGAGACAAAGTTTTCAAATACATATATATCTATTCTATATATCTATATACTATTATAGATATATTCTATGAATGATGAAGTCTTTTACAGATTTTAGTATCAACCAGGAAAGAATATGAGTGATGAGATCTCTCACTCAAAGGAAGTGTTTTGTCAACTTTTTAATTTGGTTCTTCCATCTGAGAAAGCATAAAGACTAGGTGTTATTACTGTTGTTCTTAAGCTAAAGGGATTTTTCATTCCCCTGAGATTTTTACCTTCAAAGAAGACTTGTTTCTCAAGATACCTTCTCCAGATTTATCCTCATTTTAGTATAACTCAAACAACAGGAAAGCTTGAAAACCTGGAGAGTCCCAGCATGTGGGCTGTGCTGACCTTGGCTGGCTGCAAGGTCCCCACCCAGCTGCTCTCACACTTTGCCTCCCCTACAGCACTGGGGATAAAACAAGGTGGAAAAGCTCATAAGTTGAGATAAAAATAGGGAGATCACTTACCAGTTACCATCATAGGCAAAACAGATTCAACTTGAGGAAGATTAATTTATTGTCAATAAAAATAGGCTAGGATGGTGAGAAACTGAAACACCTCCCCTATCCCACTCCCTTTTTTCCCAGCATCTCAGAATCACAGAATATTAGGAGTTGGAAGGGACCTCGGAAGATCATCCAGTCCAACCTCCCTGCCAGAGCAGGATCATCTAGACTAGGTTGCACAGGAACATGTCCAGGTGGGTTCTGAATGTCTCCAGAGAAGGAGACTCCACAACCTCTCTGGGCAGCCTGGTCCAGTGCTCCGTAATCCTTACAGTAAAAAAGTTTTTCCTCATGTTCAGATTGAGCCTCCTGTGCTCCAGCTTGCACCCATTACCCCTTGTCCTGTCATTTACTATCACTGAGAAGAGCCTGGCTCCTTCCTCCTGACGCTCACCCTTTACAAATTTATTTTATCTCTATCTACCCTCTCCTTCCCTTGAGCAGGGATAGGGAATGGGGGGCTGTAGTCAGTCCGTAACAGCTCCTCTTCTCTCCTGCTCCTCTTTTCTCACACTTTTTTCCTGCTCCAGCGTAGGTCCTTCCATGGGCTGCAGTCCTTTAGGCCCTGCTCAACTGCAAGTCCTCCACAGATTGCAGTGTGGATCAACCTGCTAATCTGAGGTCTCTTCCCTAGGCAGCAGGGGAATCTCTGCTCCAGTACCTGCAGCACCTCCTCCCCTCCTCCCTCTCTCACCTTGGTGTCACAGGGCTGTATCTCACACTTTTTTCTTCTCACTTGTTGTTGCAGCATTTTACCCTTTCCCAGGGACACAGTCATCGTGGCTGCTGGGCTCAGCCATGCCCTGCACGGGGGGTTTGGCTGAAGCCGGCTGGACCCGGCGGTGTCCAGCATAGGGTAGCCCCAGCCTCTCCTCACAGAGGCCACCCTGCAGCCCCCCTATTACCAACACCTGGGCACCTGCACCCAGCACAGCTGGCTTTCCCTTTTTCAATCCCTTTTCATGCCTGCCAGCCACAAATTCTTCTCCTTAAGCCTCCAGTAGCCTAACAGCACCCACTCATTACTATCTGGGAAACTATCTCCAACCTTTGAAAAGCTCCCACTTTCTTTGAATTAATACTTTTAAAATATTATTTAAGTATTAACTGTAGCTAAATCACATGACAGCTCTATAAGTATTCAGCTCTAGGGGCAGAAAAATTTTTATTATTATTACTTCTAATCTAGCAGTACAATTTGATTTGCTATACACGCAGCAAACACGCACACACTTAACTTAGTATTTTATGAATGTCTGCATTTCTTGTTAGATGCCAGAACACTCTTCTGTTTCCAGTTTAAATGCGTTGAGTTCCTGCAGACACTTTCAAGTACAACTATTCCTCATTTACATCTAGGAATATGTTGTGTTGTAACATTCATAATGTAAAACAATTGGAATTACAGAATCACAAAATCGCTCGGTTGGAAAAGACCTCTGAGATCATCACGTCCAACCATTCCTGTCTACCCACTAAACCATATCCTTAAGTACCTCATCTACCTGCTTTTTAAATACATCCAGGGATGGTGACTCCACCACCTCCCTAGGCAGCCTGTTCCAGCTTCTGACGACCCTCTCAGTAAAGAACTTCTTCCTTATCTCTAACCTGAACCTCCCTTGGCACAGTTTGGTGCCATTTCCCCTTGTTCTATCCTCCATCACCTGGGAGAAAAGACCAGCACCCACCACTCTACAACCTCCCTTTAGGTAGTTGTAGGTGGTGATGAGGTCTCCCCTCAGCCTTCTCTTCTCCAGGCTAAACAACCCCAGTTCCCTTAGCCGCTCCTCATAAGGCTTGTTCTCCAGACCCCTCACCATCCTCGTGGCTCTTCTCTGAACACGCTCCAGAATCTCAACATCCTTCTTATAGTGAGGGGCCCAGAACTGAACACAGTACTCGAGGTGCGGCCTCACCAGTGCCAAGTACAGGGGGATAATCACCTCCCTGGACCTGCTGGTCACACTGTTTTTAATACAGGCCAAGATGCCATTGGCTTTTCTGGCCACGTGGGCCCAGTGTACTTCTCCATTTTCATTGGGCTACAGTATTATTAAAAAACAATTATATTCTGAAAAAAGTGGCATATAACATTTCCACAGCTTTCTCTAATAACTACCATTTGCTTTTTCCTATATAAAACAATCAAAACAATATTTCATCTTAAAAATTTGCAATTTATTGTTTAGCAAAATCACATTAGTGTATCAATGACTATGTAGAATATAGTCAAAACATACTCAATTTAATTTAGCTTCAAGAGCAAAAAAATCCAAACATGCTCTATATTTGCTATAAAAAAATAGATGGACCATTACTGGCTCAGTTGAATTCCCAAAAGCTATTCATTAGCTTGTGGACCCAGTTAATCTAATATATTCTTAAAACATCCCATATTGCTCTGCATAACTTAAGTATGACTGCTGACTGGGCCAGTGGCTGCCTTTAGCCCAGCTGACACTTTGAGTCCAGAGAACAGCACGCATGTCTTGGCTTTTCTGTGGGCAAGCACTATGCCACACTTTAGCTACAAGTACAGTGAAGCCATACTTTACAACTGAGAGGAAAACTTTCCTGCTGGTCTTTCACAGCAGTGTATCTGTTTCTCAAAGAATACTACATGCACCACATGAAAGTAATTAAGCACGCTCACAATACAGATTATATCAGTATGTTTTTGGTTTGATTAGAAACATGTTTAAAATGAAAAAACCCTATAATTTTAAATTTATAATAAGCAGAAAATACTTTGATTAATTCTGAATCAAATAAATTCTACTGCTTAATCAGATTTTTTTTTGATAACATCTAGCTGTGTACATACCGAGCACCTTGTGAAATGGTACATTCTTCTAGCAAAACTTGCACAATCAGACAGTGTTCAACTCAGAAAAAAAAACAACTCAGTTGTTGCACAGCTTCTACAAATAACAAATATGCTGGCACCACATTTACAGCATATCATAATAACACTTATTATAAAATCTCAAGGAAGAATTGCACATAGTTACACAACAAACCTTTCCCACAAGGAGAGGAGCAGGGCTCTTGTACTTTTTTTTGAACTGACAGTATTAGCTTGATAAATACTTTCTTCATTTTCTATCTCCACCAGTCTGCCTAAACTGACTCTGATATCCCTTACCTATTTAGTGTTCTGTCTCCTTGCTGTTAGCTAAGAACTATGATCAAAGGATTATCTGATTTTGTTGTTCTGGTTGATTTTCGACAAACATAGTAAGAACAGTACTGTATGGAGAAGGACATTTTAAATCTCTTGAATATAGTACATACCAGTTCCTTTGCTTATATATGGAGGCTTGAAGAATTTCACAATGCCATATAAATTCACAATAGTTCCATCTTTAAGATGATTCAGAGGAGTATACACATATTTTGGTGCAACAGACTGGAAAGGCATGACAAAATTAGAGAACAGAAGAAAAACATATTCAAATATTCACCCAGAATTTTGTCTTTTAACAACATTCACCTTCACATATGCTTTATTTCCTCTTATACAAAAAGTATCTGTATAAACAGATAAATACATATATACATTCACAGGCAATAAAGGACAACACTTATTTTTGTGATTGCATCTTTCTTGCAATGAAATAACCAGTCAGTTCAAGTAAGTTTCAATACATGAAACAGGTGAATAACAGTAATTATAATAAAGAAAGATGGAAAGTAATTTTTTACTGATTGATTTAACATGTCCATCCAAAGGGCTTTTTAAAGCATATACATAAATAGTTTTGCAATTCTTGTTGGCAGTGTCACTGCACAGAATCACTGTCTCGTGGGGGGTGTGTTTACCTCTCACAGACATTGTGCAAGTCTTTCTATTAAAATAACACACTTGTTGGAGGATTAAAGAAATTAAGGATGAGCTTCTATTTAAGGACTACTCTCCTCCCATCTTAAAGTTACATTATATGCTGATTCATCTCATTTAAAGAATACAAGTTCTGCCAAACTGTGGTTTTCAATTACTGTAACTGGGGAAAAAATGAAACTCTTCATAAAATTAACACCAAGTCAAGCTGTATCATCTTTGGTGCTAAATCTTTAACATTATGATAAAGAACAAAAAAATTTCAAACACTGATTTCTATGCCTTTATTACACTATTTCCTGTAGAATTTTAATGTAGACACATAAAGACTTATTTCAAATGCTAATCAAAAGCAATGTTAAGACCAGTACCTCAAGTCTGATTCTAAATCAAAGGAAGACTCAGATTTCTGTTTTTTAAAGCACAAGCATATGATCTTCCTTAGAGTGGAAGTTACCTTTCTAGTTCATATATCCTAAACCAACACGCAGCCAATTTTGAGATTGAGATGGGAACTATACTTTAAGTACTACTTTTTCATATTTTATTCTGTTTTCCAGGTCTATTAATTGCAAAATTAAAAGCTAAGTAAGTGACTGCTGGGATGAGAGTATGGAATTAAAATAAACAGGAAAGAAAAAATAATTTGACACATTCTTATTTACAAGCAGTTAGTCTCACATGGTTTAAAAGCATTTCAAATATAAACTCACCACAGATGCAGTTTCTGAAGCAGCAGTTCTTCTTGGCATAGTATAAATCTGAGGAGAAAAAAACCCAACGAACTCTTTACAGAAGAACTGAAGGCATTGCAAATATATCAAGATTTGATGATGCTAAAGCAAATATAGCACTATAAGCAAATTCAAAACGGCACTACAGACACTTTTGCTATCTGAATCATCTCTGAAACTACCACATTTTATCCTACAGAAAAAAAGAGAAAACAATATTTAAACCAATTACACTCAGACAAAAGCTATTTTAAATAACATACATTTTCTAAAGTAGAAATGTACTTTGTTGAAGTCAGGTCATATTCATAGAATCAGCATTTGAAAGTCAGAGACCACAAATTTAAAACTGTACTTTATAATAGTGACTTGCTTAACAGAGACCTTAAATGGGTTTAGGTGTTGAAAACAGCAATGCTTAAAGCAGGTTTACTCTCATTGACTCATTACTGTCCTCTGAGGAAAAAAAAGAGAAAAAAAAAAGAAAGGTGGTAAAAAAGTAGTCAAGGAAAATTCACCAGAATGGGACAAATTCTATTTAAAGGGAGTTTCTAAGCTTTTAGTGTCATACTTATAAGCCAGACCTATCTTTACTCTAAGGCCCTTTACAGAACTAATCGTAGTGATTTGAGATTCTGCCAATACTCAACTGTATACCTCATGCGTTGACTAAAATTTAGGTACATGTATTTTAGAAACATTCACCCAGACTCACAGCACAGTTTTGCTATCTATTATCTTCAATTAAACATACCTTTTCTAACTATATATCATCATTATCAACAGATAATGTCATTAAACAGTCTGCACAATAATTTTATTTTGTTTTGTTGTTGGGTTTTTTTCTCATTGAGCTGCATGCCGAGCTTTAATTATCTATAGAGGTCAATCTCAAAAAAAATACTTCTTGGAAATAAAAAAAAAATATATTTTCTTAAATTTAAAATTATTGTCAGACAACAATCCTACAGACAAAGTTTCCACTTTGACACTGGCACACAATGTAACATAAGTCACTTTTATATATTATTTTCTGCTTAAGTTTTATGATTGTTTCTAAGTTTGTTTCAAAATCTGATGGATAAACCTAAAGGAATCACCTTTATAATGCTTTATTATTCTCTGGTGAAGGTGTCTTTTCCCTGACTGCAAAATGGAGTTTGCAGGCTTGTCACTGAGACAATCAGTTCATTTCAATGTTACCATCCTTCTTTTTAACAGTAGGAGACAGTAACAGTAATCAAAATGTGCAACACATTCTCACCATAAGCCCGTAACTGTTGGGATAACTTTGATAACAAATATCCCACTGAAGTGTCCAACGAAGTTTTTGAAACATTAGTTTCATTCCACACAGAGTCCTTCTGACCCTTGCCCCTAACTACAGGTTTCCAAAAGTAAAATAATATCCTAAATCTTCTGTAATTCCTATAACTTTAAAAATACTCATTCTTAGGCTTAAAAAAAGGTAGCAAATGTTTCATGAAGCAAAGACACAGTGGCTACAATAAACATGCACTGCTGATGTATTCCCATAGAAAAACAGAAGCAGCAGCTGAACGCTCCCATATCTCAACAGATGAAAGCATTTAAAACAAACAGTATTGATGTGAGAATAGTAGAAAAGAACAAGTATTTTCCTCAGAAAAAAGGGTTGTAATTCTCTTTTAAAAGTTAAGAATCTAAGAACCCATGTATTTTAAAGACAAAGAGTGATATGAGTTAAAGTAGTACAAACTAGTTTATGGTGTTCCCCAGGGCTCAGTGCTGGGTCCAATCCTGTTCAATCTCTTCATAAATGACCTTGATGAGGGAATTCAGTGTACCCTCAGCAAGTTCGCAGGTGACACCA
>NW_010160464.1:0-8427 GCF_000695765.1 Mesitornis unicolor | reverse complement strand
ACCGAGCGATTCTGTGATTCTGTGATTTTTGCAATATTGAAAACACAAAGACACTAAGTAAGTAAAATAAGAAAAGCTTTGTACATAATGGTCTTGCTTGTCTGCTGTATCCTAGTGGGGCAGGTCCTTGTTTCCAGCCAGCTAAATTATATTTTCAGTTGCAGAAATCCCTCTTCCATTCCTCTGGTCTCAGGGAAGCTTCTGGGTCTGGCCTGGTATCTTTCCGTTCCTCGCTGCAGTCTGCCAGCTATTGCCTCTCTCACACCAGAGCATCTCCCTCTACCCAAGCAGTAGGTCTCCTGGGAAGGTGTAAGCTTCCTCTCCTTCCATGTTTCAGTTTTTCAATCAGCATTTCAAGTAACATAATATTCATCTGCAAAGACATAACTGCAATGGACACCATCCACTACACCTCTGACAGAAGTGATAACAAATTACCTTTGTTATTTAAAAATAGAGGCAGATTGTTTATGAAGTGGAAAATTAAATAGGGCTGACTGTGAAAACAAAGAAGCAGGCATGGTGATGCTAGAGGTATCTGTCCACCACAGCTGAGAATGTGATGGTAAGAAGGGAAGCTGATCCTTTCCCATGTGTCAAATGCACAAACCAACATAATTGCTGAAGATTCAGAAGGAACCTATTGACATCTGTACTCAGTCCTGCCCATTGTATGCAACTGCTGTAAATGTTTGGCTTGTTAATGAAATGCTGTCCTGTAACTGGGACGGAGTGAGTATGTATCTTCCTGAATTCCCATCCCAACTTGAGGGTGATTTTCAGTAATCTGGATCACTCACCTACATAGTAAATCAATCAGACATCTATGAAGGAAACTATTTACCTTCCTGTAAAGGTTATCTCATAACACGTGTGCAAGCAGAAACAAAGAGGTTGCATGAGGCATCTTACTTTTGGCACTCCCTACTTTGCCTTTACTATGTTCATCTCAAACATTATGTTGTGATGAACAATACAGCTGAAATGTCCTGTGTGTATGCAGTGGAGATGACAGGATGCTTCAAGCTTCCAGACAAAACATATTCTTTGAAAATAAATTCTTTGAGATGATACCTTAAAAACTTTTTCTGGCCCTTAAAGTTTCCTAAAAGTTTGCTTGAGGCTCAGTTTTTGCCAGTATAGCTTTGTCCTGCTCATGTTTCTGTGTGTGTTGCACATCTCCTATTGTCCACCATCACAGAAGGGGTTGTCCTGTTCCTGTGCCATGTGTGGAAGTTCATACCTTGAATGTTAAAGACTGGAGAATCTTTGGGGGGCTAATATTTCTGAATTGTTGCTTTTGAAGTCCAATTCCTATCCCATAAACTGTTATGCCTTACTCCTATGAGCAGTTCCTTCACAAAATAGACTTCCATTTGTCATTCAGGATTGCCTGCAGCACTAAATCTTTCAGGGCCCCAAGGCACTGCCAGGCCTGCCTGTCCCTGCCCTCCTGGGGCTCCCGCTGTCCTGCCCATTGCTCAGGACCCCATGTCAGTCACCTGGGGCCATCAGTCTCTGCCCCTGCAGTGCTGCAGCAGGGCTGATCTCCAGCTCCCCACAGCCTTGCCTGGCCAAGGGACCTGCTGAGCTGGGCCCACCCACAGGCCCACATCCTGGCCTGGCCTTGGCCCATCACCAGGGAAGTGCATGATGCTGGAGGCTGGGGTTGCCCCTGGTGCCTCTTGGCCTGCCCTGCTCCTGGCTGGTGCGCAGGGATGGGCCCTAGATGTCAGCCCCAGCCCTGATGGACCTCAGTAGGACCCCTCCCTATTTTCTGTCTTCTCATCCCTTAGGAAGCCTCTGGCCCTTGCTGCTCCCTGACAAAATCTGCACAGGGTTGAGTCTACTCCACACACTGACACTTCTGTCAATTTTTTTTTCTTTCAGTTATTAAAAAAAATTCATACTTAAATTAGTTTATACTGCTATAGAATCCTATTGACATAATTCTTACATCAGGCTGTAGATACGTAATTTAAGCTATTAACAGGGATTTAAACCAATACACCTCTAGTATTTCTAATATAGGACTATAGCAATTTCAAATGTTATATAGTGTATTGTTTCATTGTAAATATTAGTTCAATTAATTTCCTGGTGGATGCCTAGTCACTGCAGAAAGTATCATAATTAATTACAAATCCACATCTAACTAGATTTGTTACGCTGGTCAGATTTTTTTAATTAGTGTTTAAAATATTTACAAATCTTTTTTTCAAAAGGATCTAGCATTTGGTATGTGTTTTTTTTAGTTATTTTTAGTTTTTCAGTGACTCTTATGCTTTTGAAATGTGCCAAAGCAGTAACGATGGGCAAAGAAAACTTCAATTTGTTTTTAGGGCCTGTGAAGGCGTGGTAACCTTTCACAATGAAGTGGCTGGCTTGGTAGATGAGGGGAGAGCAGCAGATATTGTCCACTCTGATTTCAGCAAGGCTTTCTACATTGCCTCCTGTAAGATCTCCATGGAGAAGCTGATGAAGTAGAGGCTGGATGAGCAGATGGTGAGGAGGACTGAAAACTGGCTGAATGGCCATGCCCCGAGGGTGGTGGTGATTGGTGGCATGAAGTCAAGTTGAGAGCCCATGACTAGTGCTGTGCCCTGAGGTCAGTACAGGGTCCAGTCCTATTGTTAAATTAATCCTGTTGTCTTCATTAATCATCTAGATGATGGGACAGAGTGTACCCTCACCCTCGGCAAGGTTGCAGGCAACACCAAAGTAGGAGAAGTGGCTGACATGCCAGAGGGTCATACTTGTTCACTGTAGTTAAATATGATTCCTCACACAATTGGGTTTTATTTTGCACACAGACAGCTTGGCAATAAACTAGAGTAATAACATCATACTTCTAAGACCCTGCTTCAATTTTCTTGAGAAAGAAAGTCTATTTAATAAAAAAGGAAATACAAGTTAGAAATCACAACAGATTCAGAGAAAGTTTCTTTCTTCTCAGTAGCTCTAAAGCTTCAAAGTAACAGCTGCAGTTCTTGATCATGTACTCCTCAAACAATTTCTTACCCTCTGCAACAGTCCAAGGACTTGGGAAATAGCTTGGTTTTATTTCTATGTCACTCCTAGAAGTTTTCCTTCTTCTGGCTATGTATATGTCGCCACACAGCAGTTCCGGCTGCCCATCCAGTGATATTTTTGAAGTGTGATGAAGGTATCATACAAGCACACCAGCCACATACAAGCACACCAGCCACAGAAGAAGAGAAAATGTGCACATGGGAAAGAGAAATAGATTTGTGGCTCATAGTGAGCTATAGATAAAGACCTGCTCCGCTGGGCCCAGAGGTCACTTTTTTCAAAGCTTGGCTTAAATCCCACAGGTGAGAAACATTTTCATAAGACTAAGGTAAGATGAAGGAACAATGTACCCTACTTTTGTGCCAAATCCATTTTTGTTTCCACTGACCACTCTGGAGCTTGGAGGTACTACAGTGAATACACCTTTACTGAGGTCTCCTTGTACTTCTCAGCATATCAGAAATTAGCTGGAAAGCCTCCTACATAGTTCCATAGACCATAATGTCCATAACAAGTATGACCTTGGTTACTGTCATGGCAATGCTATATTTCTAAATAAGACAGGAAGAACAATAAGTTCTATAAGAGTTATTCTAGTCACTATTTCCTCTTCAATGAATTTTTTTAAATTGTTCTTTGGTGACACTGATGTATAAGGTTCAGATCTCAGACATGGAATAGCTAGGTGTCTCTCAACCAGAGAATGATTTTATTGTATAATGTAAGTATTGCTACCAAACTAATTTCAATTTCTGTTATTATGCCTCATTCCCCTAAGCATTTCTGCACCCACATCCTACCACCTACTTTTTCTTCTGTGCCAACACAAGAAGAAGAATGGAATTTAAAAGATAAATTTATTCCTTTATATTGTCCAGTAAAACAGCAATTAATAGGAAAAAAAGTCCCATGCCTTACTCATTTAGAGACCAACAAAAAATTACAAATGTGAAAGCCTGCAATTCAGCTTCACAATTAGTGGCTACAGGGGTGCTCCATAACATTGTAGGAGGTTGTAGCTCAGCCTTCTCTTAAGCATTACCTGGATTTACCTTAGCTCCCTGTCGAATACTTTTGCTTGTAGTAGCCTGAGGAGCATGTCAGCTCACTAAATATAGGTCACTTTAAGATGTTTTTAGGCTTTTTCTGAGCTCTGTTGACTCCATGATTTAGATGTTTAGGAGTATGGAAGACCTTCTGCAGAGCAGAATCACCTAGACTAGGTCGCACAGGAAAATGTCCAGGCGGGTCTTGAATGTCTCCAGAGAAGGACACTCCCCAGCCTCCCTGGGCAGCCTGGTCCAGTGCTCTGTCACCCTCACAGTCAAAAAGTTTTTCCTAATATTCAGGTTGAACCTCCTACGCTCCAGCTTGCTCCCATTGACCCTTGTCCTCTCATGTGACATCAGAGAGAAGAGCCTGGCTTCTTCCTCCTGACACTCGCCCTTTACAAATTTATAAACATGAATGAGGTCACCTCTCAGTCTCCTCTTCTCCAAGCTAAAGAGGCCCAGCTCTCTCAGCCGCTCCTCATAAGTGAGATGCTCCACTCTCTCCATCATCTCTGTGGCTCTGCGCTGGACTCTTTCAAGCAATTCCCTGTCCTTCTTGAACTGAGGGGCCCAGAACCGAACACAATATTCCAAATGTGGTCTCACCAGGGCAGAGTAGAGGGGAAGGAGAACCTCTCCACCTACTAACCCCCCACCTCGTGAGACACCCCAGGATGCCATTGGCCTTCTTGGCTGCAAGGGCACATTGCTGGCTCATGGTCATCCTGCTGTCCACCAACACCCCCAGGTCTTTTTCTGCCTGGCAGCTTCGCAGCCAATATTCCCCAAGTCTGTAGCACTGCATGGGGTTACTGCGACCGAAGTGCAGAACCCGGCACTTGGCCTTGTTGAAGCTCATATATATGTGATATACATCTAAGTTCTTTGTTACTAACAAGGCAAGTTCTCACTAGGACTAGGATGAGATGCCTTCAGGGAAACCTCAATATGTTGGAAGAAAACATGGTGTGTCAGGAATTCAGTCAACGTATACATGACTTCCTGATGTTGTTTTGGGACCAAAGTACTCTCCTCTCAAGACAAAAGGTCATTTCTTGTGTCTAAACCAAGATATGCAGCAAGTGCTTTTGGATTACTGTATGTCTGGAGACTAAACTAGTGCACTCAGTAGTTTTGCTTCACTGGCTGGCGAAGGAGATGTGGTAGCATGTCAGGGAAGAGTCTAAGCTTTATTGTGGTTATGACATGGAGGTAAGACTGATTTTCCTTTGCCTTCACTGCAGTTTTCGATAGTGACAGCTAACCTGAATTAGCTGTTTCAAAAGCAGTGTGTGTTTTTGTTTACTGATGAGACAGATTAAATATAAGGTGACAGTTATTATGTACTCGGGCAAGTTGTATGCATTAATAATACATTTACTATTACCAGATAGCACATGCACCCTCTCCGGCCTGCATGAGTGATCTGACTACACTAATAGCTGTTTTGTTGTGACAAAAAAGTCTTGATTTTTAAATTATTTAATATTTTCTTGGTAAACTGACTTTTACAGTTAATGTGCTTCTGATGTTCACATCCATTATTTTCTGGCAGTGCAGAATGAAACCATGGAGGAGGAGCCCAGTTCTCTTACTTTCATATATGTCATCATGGAATAGCTCCATATTCAAATCAAGTGCAGCTGCAACAGTATAAAACAGGAACAACATAAGGAGACCAGAAGTGTCCAGCTCAGTGTGCATTTGCTTTCTGTTTCTCTCATGTGTGCTTTTTCAAAAAGGATTCCAGCTCCCTGTCTTGAGATGGAATTAGCAAATGCACCACGTTCATTAAAAAAAAAAAAAGGAAAAAAGAGAATGGCAATTTCTAATTTATGTAACAAAACACATTATTTTAAAGCTTACTTTCAGTATTAGAAAAGTAATGGGAAAGCAGTTTCCCTCCTTAATAAAGCAAGTTTGTAGCCAATCTTTTATGTTGGATGCAGCTTTCTCTGTGATATAATTAGCATAAATTCACACTCTGTGTGCACAAAATACAAATGTTACCAGAAAACTTTGTTATATATAATTCATGACAATTATTTTTTTTCCTGACTGGGTGTTTGAAAATAACTGTTCACACTTGATCAAGAGAAACTGATTTTAGTAGTTAAATCTCCAAAGGATCCATCCTTGAGCTTAATTACTCCCAGCATTAACCAGACCTTCCTGATGCTGTCCTTGAAATGTGTTATCATTTTTGCCTTTTCCATAACGTGCATGAGAAGTTGTAGGCAAATCACAGAATCACAGATTGGTAGGGGTAAGAAGGGACCTCTGGAGATCATGTTGTCCAACCACGCTGCCAAAGCAGGTTCATTTACAGTAGGTTTCACAGGATTGACTCCAGACAGGTTTTGAATGTCTTCAGAGAAGGAGACTCCACAACCTCTCTGGGCAGCCTGTTCCAGTACTCTGTTACTCTTACAGTAAAGAAGTTTTTCATCATATTCAGATGGAACTTCCTGTGTTCCAGTTTGTGCCTGTTGTCCCTTGTCACGTTGCTGGGCACCACTGAGAAGAGTCTGGCCCCATCCTCTTGACACCCATCCTTTAGATATTTATAAGCATTGATAAGATCCTCTCTCAGTCTTCTCCAGGCTTAACAGACACAAGTCTCTCAGCCTTTCCTCATAACAGTGGTGCTCCAGTCTCCTAATCACCTCTGTAGCCTTCCGCTGGACCTTCTCCAGTGGTTTCATGGCTTTCTTGAACTGGGGAGCCCAGAACTGGATTACAGATGTGGCCTCACTGAGACAGAGTAAAGGGGAAGGAGAACATCCCTTGACATGCTGACCACACTCTTCTTAATGGATGCCATTGGCCTTCTTTGCCACAAGGTCACATTGCTGGCTCATGGTTAATTTGTTGTTCTTCAGGACTCCCAGGTCCTTCTCCGCAGAGCTGCTTTCCAGCAAGTCAACACCTAACCTGTACTAGTGAATGGGGTTATTCCTCCCCAGGTGTAAGACCCTACACTTGCCTTTGGGGATCTTCATTAGGTTGCTCTCTGCCCAACTCTCCAGCCTGTCCCTTTCACCTAAACTTTTCATCAAAGACTACAAACTACACTTTTCTCATTTTCTGTGTATCTACTGTAATACATTTTCAGATAGAGTAATTCAATGGCAACTGCAAATGAAGTCACCTCACATATGTGATACGTAAGCTCATGTGCTCTGAAAAATGAACTTCTAATTATTTCCAAAGTGTCATTCTAAGTTAGTGAGAATATTGCATCTCATTTTCACCATACCATAGTTCCAGAGCCATAAAAATAAGGTTAATATCACCTCTTACTGCTTTGAAGTTTTCAAAATGTGTTGTATTAGGGCACAGAGCTATCTACACAACATAAGAAGAAAATAAGCATTACTACTCATTAATTTGACTATAGTAACTATTCACTCTTGTGCAAGAAATGAAGGCTGGTGACCTTTCGATAATGTGCAGACATATACTTACAGAAAAAAATGTTAAAAAGAAAATTCTGGCAGTCTTCATTCTGTCACTTCCCTGCTTTTGAAAACTCGGCTTTGTGATTCTAATCTTATTCTTTTGATGTGGGGGTTGGGGTTTTTTTGTTCTGCAGTTTCAGCTGCTAAGACAATAGACTCTACTTAGTATGAAGCTTCTGTTTTCATGTGATGACATGCAGGAATTCTATGCCATCTTAGGACATAGTTTTATTAAGAGAGAAAGAGAGAAAAAAGGGCCCATTTCTTTAGTGCTCATGCGGACCGTATCATCTCCTCTATGTTGTCCAAACGAGTGGGCTCTTCTTTGAGGGAATACAGTTCTGTCCTCACAGGGCAAGTGTGTGTTCCCCCTGTGGGTAAACCTCTGCTAAATGGAAGTTCAAGAACATTGCTGCTTGGGTTTGGTTGGGGTTTTTTGGTTAGTTCATTTTGGGTTTTTTTTCCTCTTAGTTCTAGCACACCTACCAACTTGTAAGCATGGAACTTACCACTCATTCTCCCGGTTTTGTTTTTTCTTAATAATGTGGTTGTTTATAATTTTTGATGTATAATGTGATCAGAAGAACAAAATCTGATGCTTTTCTCTCCCAGGTGAGTGCTCACACAGTTTTATAAGAAATAAAGAATCTGCTGGTCTTTTCACTGCAGACCTTGGTTCTGCCACTCCATGTAAAGAGTCTTCAGAAGTCATCTGGTGGATTAAGACATTAAATAAACAGAGAGCATTTGGTATGAAAGTGAGCTAGGACTGAGGTGCTCAGATGAGGCAGTTCTGAACAGACTTGTAGCCTTACAGGAACACCAAAGCAGAGCTCAGATGCCTCTAGCATTCAGCTGAGACACATATTTAAGAGATAGAT
>NW_010160463.1:16763-18674 GCF_000695765.1 Mesitornis unicolor | reverse complement strand
GCTTTTGAGGTCCCTTCCAATCCCTAACGATTTGCGATTCTGTGATTCCTTCCCAGGCACAGGTTTGTGCATTTGTCCTTTCCCAAGGTCCCTGTCAATGGTGACCCTGTCCTCAAGCTCATCCTTTTCCCTCCATGGGGTGTTTTCCACAAACCCGAGTCCATCCCCTTTCTCCCTCCAGTTTCTTGGTACGTGGACATCACCTATGAAGACCTCCCAGTTCCGTGGACTTTGTCCAGCTCCTCATGCCCCACAACTTCCCAGCTGACCTGAGCAGCCATGGCAGCAGCAAGGCCAACCCCACGATGCATGAGAAGTGTGTGAGCCCTCAGGGGAGAGTGGGGGTGTCAGGGAATGGGGAGAGGCTGCATCCCCGTGCCTGACCTCCCAGGAAAGACACGGAGCATCCCAACTCCAACGGTGACGACCGGAGCCGTCAGCCTCGCCCAGTGGCTATCACCCTGTGCATAAACGGGTAATCTCCCTCATTAGAAGAGGTGACCATTTATATTTCATGACAATTAGATTTAATCAGCCTTTTGATACACATAAATATATCTTTAAAATTCCGTAAGAAAAGAAAACAAGTTAAAGGCGTCTCTATGTGCACAAAGCAAGGAGCGCCCTGGACAGCCTGGCTTCTCCTCTCTCCCCACAAGAGCTCCCCAGAGCAAGCGCCCGACCTCCTCCCCGTGGCTGGGCACAGCAGCCAGCCCAGCTGCAGCCAGCCTCGCTGCAGCCAGCCCCGGTTACCCACAGAGACACCGAAACGGATCCCAGGAAGCCCCCAGACCCTTTCACACGGTGCCTTCCTCTGCCCTGCTGAGCTTTATGGGCAGGGAGCGGCGGCTGCGGGGCCTCCTCACTCTGCGTCCGTCGCCCACAGCCCGGCCTGGGTGTTTCTCTCCGGTTTTGCAAGAGCAGCTTCCTGCGTTAACGCGTCTGCGGTGAAACAAATTCCTCCCTAAAGCTCCATATAAGGAGCTTGCGGGCCCAGAGCTCTAAATAATCCCCTGGCTCTTCCTGTTTGGAATGATGCTGCTGTTGCTGCTAATAACGATACAACTGAAATTAGAGGACAATAACATTTATTTGGAGCATGAGGGATTCCACATTATACAAACCCTTAAATTCATTTTTCTATTTCACTGGTCCATTTCTACAACAAATACATCAGATCTACTATATAATAAAATTATTTACATTTCCAAACAAGATTGGGTTCACAAACCCTCTTACTGCTATTCACATACAGTACTTCAACGACAGCACAATACGTTATTTTATTACCTAAAAATGACAACCCTGTATTCTAATTTGTTTATGAAAAGTGGAAATAAATTTACAGTTGTCTTCCCCTCCCCTTCCATCTCATACAAACACGTTGAGCTAATGTGCTAACCCTGAACTTCACATCGTAAATCCAGGGGGTTTTAGAAGACCCCAGTTTTTATATCTATTTATCTGTCTTTTAGAAAAAAAATCATTTGTTGGGAACACTATAATATTAAAATTACTTACTGTACAGAATCTTATTTAAAAAAGAAAAATCACAGCTCAAAATTGCTATCGGTAAATTCACTCTCATTTACAAGTTTCATGTTTCCATGCAGTAATTTACTTGGATTTTCTTCTTTTTGACTGCATTGCACTGGCACTCGTTTCTGAAATCAAGAGAAGAAAAGAAGCATGGATCCGAGGTCTGTATGAACGGCCGTTCACCAGAGGCGCACGCCTTGCCCTCCTAGCTTTCCAAAATCCGAGTTCTCCCTAGCCTCTGGTAGGGCACTGCTTTGTGAGTTTAACACCTACAAAGTCCTCACGGAGCAGCCTTAAAACCAGGGCCGTGCACCTTTGGCTGCTCTTGAACACAGCTCCCCGGGCGTCACGAGGGGCCGAGCCCCAGCACCA
>NW_010160463.1:0-16732 GCF_000695765.1 Mesitornis unicolor | reverse complement strand
CGTGCCGCGCCAGGCACCGACCGCGTCTGCTGCTGCGCATCCGAAACCCAGGAACGGCGACTCTGGAGCCGCCGCCCAGGACAGGAGCGGAGCCGCGTCCGCGGGCAGTGGGGCTATGAGCAAACACGGCTCTGGGGTTCACAGAAAACCAGGGGCACAGAGATACGAACGTGGCCCGGCGCCGCGGCAGAGCCAGCAGAGGCGCGTGCAGGAGCCGCGGTGAGCAGACGACATCTGCAGGGCACTTACCGAGGCACCGCCTTCCCATTGCAGAACAAAACTAAAGGAAAAAGGACCGAGGGTATTTGCAGCTTTAGATTGTTTTAAAAACCCATGATTTTAAATGTTGGCAATGTATCTTTGGCTCCTCGCAACGTTTTCCAGAGGCTGTTAGAGCTGTGTGTACTTTAAGAGCCCAAAGGGAGAAAATTCCCAAGACACCCGAAACTAGAGAAGCAAGGGCACAACTCCATGGCTGTTACGCGTCCTATTAAAAGTCAGGATTTCCAAAGTTAGCGAACTCAAAGCTACAGCAGACACTGAAACAGCCCGTGCTGGAAAGGCACTGCAGGAAGTGGAAATGCCGATCCAGTACCAGTTTGCAGAAGTGAAACATCTCAGCGGAGACCAGAGCTCCCAGTGCCCAGAGCTCCCCCAGCAGCAGCCTCCCTGTGGGCAGCGTGGGCTGCAGCAGGCAGCGCCCGGCCTGCCCCCGGCCCTTGTGTGAGCGCCTCCAGCACCTCCCTCGCCTGCCCCCACCACAACCCGCACACCAAAGCCACTTCAGAGCGTCCTCTTCTCTCCCTGTGACCCTTCTGCCTCCTCCTTCCTGATCTAGTAAGGGAGTCCCTACATGAACTGCTCAAGGCCTGCTCCTCTCGCCCTGCTATGTTGAAGTTTTTCCAAGTACGATGTTTACAATGACCTCAATCAGCCTCTGTCTCAGAAGGTGACTTCTCCCAGCCCTGCATTCTGTTTAACGTGGATCAGCGAGTGTCCCAGGACACAGATACTGGAGCCACAGATGTCAAGGAGGCCAGGAGCAGACAAAACAAAGACGCTTCCCGTGTTTTCCCAAACTTTCATGCTACGATTCCCTAATAAAAACGTGGAGCAGAGCAGGCAGAAGTGCAAACCTCAGCACACGTCTTTGGCTGCCTCATTCATGCTCCAGCCTTGTCCTCCTCCTCAAGAGGGGTTTTCTCTCTACAACCTGGCAGCTGCTTGCACGGAGAGAGGGGAATCACAGCCCAGGGTGCGACAGGGTCAGCTGGACCCGTGGCTTCAAGCAGAACCCTCCGACACTGCGGCGGTTGCAGACACAGGTTTAAAACCCAGGGTTTTACTCACAGAGGTAAACCAACATTATGGTCAGTACAAAACCCCTAAGCGAGTTCTGGTGTCATTTAAATTTGAGGTACTCTGTGCTCTCACACTTTCAGAATTTGACGTGCCACTGGTTGTCATCTTTAGGTTTACTTGTGACCGTATGCGGGGCAGGCCGCACATTTCGGGTCTCCTCAACCTCAGGAAGGTATGACCAAACCCATTTTACATTGGCTTCACATTTGTCAAACTTTTCTTCACAGTCACGAAAGAATTTATTTTTACAATACAGACTTAGGTTCTCCTGCACGATCCTGCCACGAGTCTCCTTCTCTGGAGACATTCAAAACCCGCCTGGACGCCTTCCTGTGCAACCTCATCTAGGTGTTCCTGCTCCGGCAGGGGGATTGGACTAGATGATCTTTTGAGGTCCCTTCCAATCCCTAACGTTCTGTGATTCTGTGATTCTGTGAAATTCAGCAGCCACAGAAGGTCTCTGCATGTGATCTCTGAGCCGTGGCACAGGGAAGTACAGCTGCAAGTCTTCTCTTACAGGGCGAGTATTCTTACCACCAGACTTTAGTATCTTCAACAGGGAAAATGGTTGCTGAATTCAACTTGACCTCCTTTTATAACAATTGTTTGTGAACACCTCTACGTTCTGCACGTTATCTCTAAAATACTGGTCGCATGTTGCCTCTCGATGGTCTCTCTCTACCCTCTCACACAACTTTTGCCCACCAGAACTTTTCTGACCCTTAAACATAAGGAGCTGGCACCGTGGGCTGCGCGTTCCCGTAAGGGCCGCGCGTATCACACAGACACTACGAGCTCTGTGAGACTGCACCCTGTGCACAAACAGGGCACATCAGCAACTGCTGATGTGGGTAAGAGCTGTAACTTTAGGGTTTTCCTTTCGGGAAGAAGAGCCGGGCGCTGTGCCTGAACCACAGCCTTTGGCTTCCCAAGAGCTGGCTGTGCACAGGGGAGGACTGAAGCATTTTTGTCTTGTGTCTTTTCAGGCTTCAGGGGGCAAAAAAGTAACTTTTTTACGCGAGTACAGTCCTTTTAACGGCAACACATTGAGAATTGAACTTCAACTAGGCAAGCTCGCTGAACATCACGTTGGCGAGCGCTGCAGGAAGCAAGTTCCACAGATTTAACAGTGGGAAATCCATACAAGCTTTACTGCCAGTACAGACATCAGGAAACAGCGCCACAGCGACCTGTCGAAAACCTGTCTACATCAACGAGACCAGAGTTAAAAGCACCCAACAGTGGCAAGCTGCAAAGCAGCGTCAGGAGCCGGTTACGGACAGGGTTATCTCTGGGAAGGCCGTCACTTCCCACCCTCTGCAGAGGAACGGCGGCTGCGCGTTTTACCTTTTGCCGTGCTGGAGGTGGACGCTGGTCTGGAGGACCTCTTGCGCTGGCCGTTCTCTACAGTGTCCTGTGAAGTGGCAGAATCCTCTGTTCTTGAATTTCTTCTATTTGGAGTTTTAGACTTTTCACAATTCTCTTTTGTCTCATTACTAATAAAGTGAGACAAAACAGCTCTGATGAAGTGTAAGAAGAATTACGTTTTTCTACGCGACTCAGACAAGCTGGAGGATGGACCCACACAGGCACCAGTTCCGGACTATTAGCACTGAAGATATGAAATGCTAGAGATACCAGAAGTTTTATCAGATGAAGAATGACCTGAGTAAGCCAGAGTACAGTCCATTTCTATTAAAAATTATCAGAGGGTACAGAATTGAGAAGTCCTCAAAGAGAATATTTTCAACATTAGAAGACCAAGAAATTAGATGCATTATAAATTGTCTGCTCTGTTATCCACAGTCGCCACCATTACTGAAGTCTAGGAAAAGCAAACAAGTCACATTAGAGACTATGATACGGAAATACGGAGTTGAAACTGCAGATGAACACAGGGAGAGATGATCAACTCTTCTGTGAGCACGCCAGCTTTGTTCTTACTGAACAGACGCACTCCATTGATCCAAGTGATTTCTTCAGGCATTAAAAAGCTTCAGATGTATTTAAAACTCTCTTCAAGCTTTAAGGCTTGAAGTTAAAATCTTTCCTTTTTTATAACAGAAAGATTTTTCCACTATAAGAAGTGATTTTAGGTAGTGTGGAAATCCACGTTTCTTGTCTCTGAGACAGTAAATGGAGTCCACCACTACATCTCGTCATTAACTCCTCTTTTACTTTATCACTCTTAACCCTGTAAACATCCCGAGGTTTGGGTGTTTTCTCCTTAGCGCATTAATGCCAGACAATTTCTGATGACTAAGTGGTCCCTGAAGATTAAGCTACACTTTCCTCCTGTGAATTCAAATGTAAGTAACTAATCAAATAGATGGTTTTTTAGTAACAGAGGAGGAGAAAGAAAACCCACTTCATGCCCTTTGGGTGACAGTTGCAAGATTTCAGGCTGTCTTAATCAGAGACCTGACTGAAAACCACAGAGAGCAGAGCCGTGCATTACAGGGGCTCCGCTACGGGGTCGGTGTTTCAGGGGAAGTCCTGCTTTGAGAGGAAAACCTATTGGAAATACCTGAAATACAGCAGCTTGTCAGTGAAAGGACAGACAAACGTTCTCAAGCAAGGAACCGCGCAGCAGAGGAGAACACGGGAGCACCTGGACTGCCTCAGATACAAAATAAATATTGAAATTCCTTTCGCCCCAAGTCAGCATTACGGGCAATCTGTGACCAGAATCCCCCAAACAGGTCACAGACTGGTCTTGTGTGACAAGAAACAACGGTCACCTGCTTTGGGTCATTCCTGGGGGTGAGCAAACAGGCCCTGCCAGCTGGAGCTCAGCTCTTACAGAAACATCTCACAGATCCCAGCACTGAGCCACAGGTGGGATTGCCTCACAGGAACTAACAGATCACTCCTCTCCTTTTATAGGAGGAAATCGAGTTGGCCCAAGTAAAAACACATCCAGCGCTTTGGAGTTCCAAGGCTCCTCTAAAGGTGGTACCATACGGCCTTGAAGTCCAGGAGCTCCAAGCTGATGGCTGTGAGACTCAGCCATCACTGGCCACTTGGCCTCACAGCTTTTCTGCCTCTCGTCTCGCTCAGAAAAGGGTCAGTTCAGACAAATCCAAACAGAAATGCACTTGCAGTAATTTGATGTGCAGTAATTTGATGTGCTGCATGGGTCTGGAGAACACAAGGACACTTCACTTGGGGAATCTGTCCATCTGCCCAGTGCCACACCTTCAGCTTTTTAGAAAAAAACTACCCTAAAAAAGACTTCCTGTGAAATTTCACTTCGCCTTTGGCACAACTAGAAAGGTAAGTACAGTTCAGTATTCAATTCAGACACTCCTGATCTGAGAAAGCGTTGCCATGTTCATCTCTTACTAAAGAAGCCACCGCCTGATTTCCTGAGCAGCCACCCGAGCGAACCACGTCTCTTGCCCTGCCCTGGGGACCACGTCGCTGACGAGGGCAGCATAAAAGCCCCAGCCCAATGCCAGCACAGCTATCTGAAACCTGAAGGCCTGTCCTTATAGCTGCCTAGGCCGAGTTGAAAAGCCTGGTGGGTTTAGAATCTAACAGTAATGGACCCTGGAAATCATATTTTCATCTGACAGAAGACAACCATTTGATATTTGATATTTTAATTACTGAATGTCTTAATTGGGACAAGATGAAGTTTCTATCTGACTTTCTTATCAGGTTTTGGCAAAGTGTCAACAAGCAAACACAGGGGAAATCTGGAGAAAACAGTCACGAAGGCAGCAGAAGAACAAATGTTAGAAAGACCTACTTGCATAAAACAGAAACGCACACAACAGCTGGGCTGCAGGCTCTGGGGGGTTTAGTTTGGATTTGTTTTCAGTAAATACTGAACAGTGGAACCATCAAGACCCTTCCAGGCCTGAAGGGGTAAGAGGAAACACCACCCAAAGCACGAAGACAAACCCAGGAAAACATTACCTTACACTCTGCATTTCAGCAGTTTCAAAACATTCAACTGGCCCAGCTTCTTACCAGGACAGAAAGGGTATGGACAAGAAAATGAAAAGCAGTAGCAGAAGTTGTGCAATTGAAGCAAAGAGAAAGGGGCTTCCTCCCCTGAAAGCTGTATCTATTCTGAGTCTACACAGACTATCTCCTTACCTTTGACCAGCAACTACTGGAGCATTTGTTTCAAGTTCTACAAGAGAAAAAGATAGTTTTTAAGTCTGCTGTAGAAGTACGTACCTGCTGACAAGGCATGACTATCTCACATTTTTCTCATTATATATCAGCTCTGAAGAATAAACTTCTCTTGTCTCTCATTATGCCCAAAGCAAAGTAAGCTGGTGTCAAACCAAGACCCACGTCAGCCAAGTGCTCCACACAAGTGCCACAGGGAAAAGTTAAAAGGAACTCTGGAGAAGAAAACTGCAGAGAAACCTCCTGACAAGGGCTACTGACCTCTCTCTTTTTAAACTGCCCTTTTAGACAGTTCATTACTTCTAAAACTTCTAGGTTTTATTAGTTTTAAACCTTAAAAGTACTCATCTGGATCTATTATGTATGTAAAATTTTGCCTTAACCCCACCACCTCTCACTGCAATATCTTCTCGTGCAAAGGAAGACCATTTTCTGAATCCAATTTACACTTCTAACGAATTGGAATAAACCTCTCGGGAGACGATGTCCAGAGAACTCTGACCTGCGCCGTTCTTTCTCTCTCTCTCATAGAGATTTTGTGTGTACAGAACAGGCTTCCTTTCGAGTCTTCACCTCAATAAACACCTTTCCTTTCCACCACATCAGATTTCTAATATTTTCACTGTCCGTCTCTTCATTCTCCCCAGATCCTCTGTTGCACAGGAGTACCTATACCTGTTCAGCACCTCTCGTGAGCCAGAGCCACTGCTTTAGGGGCTGCCATTGCCATGTCATGCAGGAACTCGCTCTTTGGTGGTCACACCGCCTATAGCATGCTCCGTATGGAGCCGTGGTGCACAAAACTGGGGCTTTGCTTTTAAGATCAATTTGGTCCCCAGAGTTTGCTAGGACGTGCACAAGGAATAAAGGTGTGGGGGCAAAAAAAGGAAGAAAACAGATAAAATTTGTCCCCTTACGGCAAATACTCCTTATAATTTGTATTTTTGGAGCATCAGACTTTCCACTGTAAGTGTGTATAGCTCAGTCTGGGAAAAACGGGTTTCTGGGTAAGAACAAAAATTGACTAAGTAACGTAAGGCAAGAGTTACTTTGCTTCCCACTCAAAATCTGAACAGGGACAAGATCCAACAGTTAAAACCAGCAGCGTCAGTGCATCCCCTCCAGCAGGAACTCCCTAACACAGCCAGGTCAGCACGGGGGCAACGCGCCGCGAGTGACTCGACTGGGTTTGTGACCATCTCAGCTGAGGGGGAGGATGGGGTACAGCAATGCTGTACCATTTTTCCTTTCTGAAAGCACCACTTCGAATCATACGGGAGGTGGCAACTTGATGGAGAGTGGCGCTGCCCACATGCATGGCCACATCCCTCCCTTGTCCCTACTCATCCTGGAGATGACGTTTGTTAGAACACCACAGAACTGATGGTGAAACGCCATGGTAGTGGATGGCAACAAAAAGTCACCTGCCAGGGCTCCACCCTGGAAACACTGCTGGGGCTCCATTGGCAGCTGCCCAGAAAAGAAAGGGATCACAGCTCCAAAACATTCCCAGCCTGGCTTTTGAAAATGTTTTCTGAAGTGTGCCATGTAAAAGGAAATCTCCTATTTGCTCTTAAAAAACTTCAACACTCAAACACGACGAGTCATGACAAAACCAGTCCCTCCAGCCCGCGACTGAGCATCTACAAACTGCTGGGTGATGCTTCCATTTCTTTTACTTGATCTGAACCATAGTGAATCTCCAAGAAGGCTTCAGAGACATCTAAAGCACAATGGATCCAACAGAGAAAAGCAATCCCCAAAGCACAGATAATAAAAAACCTCCAACCACCAAGCACATCAGTGACCTTTAAATAGTCATTAAAATAAACGCATTTTCAGTTACAAACAAAGTTTACATCACCTATACCCTGCTTTGCCAAAGTCAGATTTACCTGTTCTTTGAACAGTACTTTCTGATGTCACGACTGAACTTTTTTTCTGCGTTAGATGTTGAGAGGATGCTGGAATAAAAATGGAGGGGAAAGAGCATTATTTTCAAAGGGAGTCACAAGGATTTCTGCTGGGCAATTGAGCTGCTTCTACAAAATGCTGCATCTGCCATCTCACCGCACGTTTTTGTTGGTAGATGCAGTTGTCTTAACCCACCCCTCTACCCTTACCACACACGCTTCCCCAGTTTAAAAAAAAAACAACCTTTGGCAAAACCATCCCAAGCAAGTCTTCTTGAACCAGTGAGGAAATGAAGTATCATAAACCACGTTTTTAAAGGTAACGGGTTTTTACCAGACTGAGAAATTAAAGAAAGTCCTAGAAATTCAAGAGTTTTGTCTCTCTCGCTTTCATGCTCATTTCAACAGAAGTTCTGGGGGAAAAGGACATCTTTGTTAATGCAACAATGCCCTCACTATTTCCATTAAATATTTTATTTTATGCTCCATAGGCTCTCTTTCAGTCTCTGGCAACAAGATGATGTGACTTCACAATTCTTAGGTTGCCAGATTAAAAAAATAAGGTGGAAAAATGACTCTTGTCGGGCCAATGCTTTCTGGGTTTCTCTTCTACGTGATCACTAACTTAGGAAGAACATGAAGACAAAAAGTTAAGCATTTCTGTACAAGTAAAGAATATCCCCTTCCAATTTCTTTTCCTAACAAACCAGAATTCCTTCAAAGAGGAAAGCAGTATTATCAGGATGAACTCAAAGTGTCATCATTAAGTCAATAACTTGAAGAAGTTATAAAGTCTCTGGCAAGACTGAAGCAGAACACTAGTATCTACCAGTATAAAAGGCACCTTCAGCATCACTTCTGTCATTACTGATACATCCACTTCTTCTCCCCACTTCTAACAGCTCCGTGAAGTCACCCCTCTGTTACTGCATCGCATGCTCATGAGAAATACCCCACTGAAGCAGTAAAAAAAACTGAAATAAAACACCATGGCCTCAAGTTGCGCCAGGGGACGGTTAGATTGGATATTAGGGAAAATATCGTTACTGAAAGAGTGGTCAAGCACTGGCAGGGGCAGCCCAGGGAGGTGGTGGAGTCACCATCCCTGGAGGTGTTCAAAAATCGTGTGGATGTGGCACTTGGGAACATGGTTTAGTGGCCATGGTGGTGTGAGGTGGACGGTTGGACTTGATGATCTTAGAGGTCTTTTCCAGTCTTAATGATTCTGGGACTCTATGATCTGATTAACGAAATACAAGCCTGTGTACCACTGAGATATTAGAAACAAAACGTCAGCTGTCAACCTTGGCTACAGTGTCTAAACTTCATGGAGAAACACACCCAGGAAGCCTACAGAAGCGATCTCATTTCTCCCGTTTACGCAGGCCTTACCTGTGCTTTGGAGCAGCTCCTGATGTGCCCCTGCTTTTTCCTCGGCCATCCCAGCCCCGGTTTGCTCAGCTGGCAAACCGCTGTGGTTACTGCCGTTGGCGCTGGGCGCTGTGGGGGCCAGGTCTGGGGCTGCGGGAGCGCCGCCAGCCAGCAGCACGCTGGGAGGAGGAGTGCTTGTCGGTGCGCCTGGGGACGCGGAGGTGGGAGCAGCGGCCACGGTGCTGACGCTTGGATTGCCAGGCCCAGAAGTGCTCTGTTTCGTAAGGCTGGGTGCTGGAGGCGTCACGGTTTTGTTATTGAGCTCTGCTGGTGATTGCTCTGTTCCCAAACTGTTTGGGACTGATGCCTCTAGTCCCTGACCTTCAGCTTCTCCATCCACAGCATACTGCTCTTCCCCTTTCTCAAGGGAGCCAGTGACTTTCTTACATGCTTTAGTCAGCAAGAGTTGGCCAATCTTGTCGACTTTTCCCTTTCCCTTACTTGACGAAACGGGACTGCGTCTGTTCCCAGACCCTGGACTACTCGTGAGAAGAGGTGAAACAACAGGTCCAGACTGCATTGTGGGGACAGAGCACTGCTCGCTTGACCCAGCACTCTGAGGTGTCTCCTCTGGGCTGAAGTCTTTGATTTGCTGAGCAGGAAGATGGGAAGGAACACTGGAAGAAGTTGTAGCGGGAGAAGGAAGCTGAACTGGAGGTGCCAAGGGATTAAGAACCAGTGGCCTGTTGGTGGGAATACTGGAAACAGGACTGCTGGATGATGTGCTGGGAGAAGCGGTCCCGGAGAACTTTATGTTCTGCGGTAAATGCAAAGGACCAACGACTGCAACCGACTGAGGCATGAGGCTGGAGTTAGAAGTCATCGGGGCCGCTGGAACCGTGCTTGACTGAGAGCCCTTCATGACCTGAATTATTGATGATGAGTTTATAAAAACGGGTGTAATGAACTGTGGCCGGGCGTTAGACTGAGCCGCCGACTGCCCCTCAGACACCATAACCTTGTTCCCTACGTTGGGCATCGTGACAACAGTTGACACTAACGCAGGTTGCAAGTGAGATGGCAACGGTGCTGACGTATTAGCAGATGTAATAGGGTTTGAAGTGACAAAAACTGTTATCTGGTTGGGAGGTAAAGGACCTGAAATAGAAGAAGCGCTGACAGGCCTTTGCATTATGGGAGGAATGCTCTGTGCGACGTTGGAGTTTATTTCTCCCAGTTCCTGATGTCCCGGATTTGAACAGGGCTCATTATTTTGAGGCAAGCTAAGTGGGTTAGATGGCTCTTTGCTCGAGGATGAATCTTGCAGTGGAGGAATGACAGCGATCTTCTTGAGCTCCTCACCAGTGGTGACTATTGGTGCCATTTCAAGACCAGTCAGCCCAGGGGGCTTGATGGTTACGTTGGGAGCTCCAGAATTATCAAGAAGTTGACTTAAAGAAGTTGGTGTCTCCCTCAGAGCTGGAGATACCACGGCTTTACTCTCCTCCAAGACTGGAAGCTTACTGGTGTCTAACGCCTGTCCATCTTTTTTCGACTGTTCTTCTGGAACCAACATTTTCATTTCTGGAGCAGGGAGACCCTTTTGTTCAGTACTGGGCTGGTCTTTGTTACCTTGGACACCTTGTGCACTTGGACACTCGGTATCCTGAGGCGCACTAAGGGTCTCTTTATTGTCTTCAGGAATGCCAGTCATAGCAGGTACAGAAATGGCAGGATTCTGGTTACTCAGCATGTTATTATTTTGAAAACTTGTAGTTGCAGGTGTTGGCAAAGAGGAGGGACCACCCACCATATTTCTCTGTAATTCCATGTTCTGCAAGAGAGGTGGATTCTGCGGAGTTGTCAGTGATAATTTAGCTGCTTTTGAATTCTGTCTGCCAGGGCTTGGTGTAGTTTTCCTGCTGGATCCAGGGCTGGACCTTCGACTATTGCTTGGACTTGCTCTCTTTGTTCCTCCAGTGTTGGTTTGTTTTCCCGAATTCATGACCACACCTTCCAATTTGTGTGACTGCGGAGCAGCAAAACTCGACTGATTGCTAATGGTGAGATTTGATGGGGCTTGCCCAATGGCCTTCAAAGTAGTGGGATTAAGACCCTGCTGATCAAATCCTCTACTGAGATTAGGCCTGGGCGGTAAAGGAATATTTATCTGGGGAGGGAACAGCCCAGCTATAGAAGCATTGAGTCTCTCTGGAGACAAGCTAATTTCTGATGGTTCTGTGCTAGGTGGACGGTTATTAGGAGTCTGAGGATAGTACGGCCTTGGGCTTGCTCTGTTTGGGGTTTTAGGCCTTGAAGTTTGTGATGTGGTGGCAACATTTGGAAAATGGTGTGTGAGGGCGCTAGGCAGAGAATTAGACTGCTGCTGGGGACTTGCACCTTGGGCAGCTGAAAGTGGGGATGGTCCAGGTTTGGATCCTGTCATCATTAACTGGTTCTGTGAAACTACTAAATGAGATGTCAAATTATTCTGAGCTCCTGATGCTGGGGGGCCTTCAGCTCCACCTCCGTCTGGAAGGGAGGATACTGATGAAACCTCTCCGAGGGGTGAGCTGGAAGGATTCTGTACGTTATCTTGATAAACCATTTTTCTTGCATTATTTCCCAGAGGAGGATTGCCTGGCAAGGAAATCCGTTGTTTATCAGGAGATGGGGGCACTGATCCAGGACCTTGCAGGTTAACCATGACTGGCATGTTACCACTCTGTTGCATTGGCATTCGTTGAGCATCCGGATTCAGGGGCCCTCTGGGTGGGTGAACTCCCTGTGGTACAGGAAGCCTGACCGATTTGGGATCCTGCTGCATCATAAGCATCATCATCATCTGCTGCTGCTGCTGCTGCGGGGCTGGCGGTGGTCCTGGGGTTTGCTGTGGCGGGGGCTGCGGCTGTGGCTGCTGCGCGTGTGGCATGAGCTGAGGTGGCATCTGCTGAAGTGGTCTCTGCTCCACCGGCTGAGATGGATAACCTGACACAGCAAGAGGATACAGTCCTTAAAACCAAAGAGCAGAGAAAGCAGAACTTCCACAACGAACAGGATCAGGTAGCAAGCATAGCCAGGAGCCTGCTTATCTTACGCGAGGCTTTACAAATAAGGACAAAGATTTTACTCACTTCTTTAAAATATTTTTACTCAATGTGTGAATGACTCGCATGACATTTAATTAGAGATCTCTCAGTGTCCTGTATCAACTACCAGCTATTGCTCCAGACTCTTGCGACTTGAAAAGTCTCTGTAGCTGTCCATGGGCCTGCTTTCAGTTACAAATGCTGAGTTGGACTTCCACTGATTAACACTCCTTAAAGCAAACTCGAGACTCTGACAGGCGCTGCGGGACAAGGACAAGCATGCTACAGATCTGACATTTTCTAGTGCACAAAGTAGAATCTGCCATGTATTACTTGGCCAAAAATGGTGCTAAGAACCACCCATGTGGCTTGTAATAGAAATTCATGGACTTTGGATTTAATTCTCCCTATGTGCAAAGGATAATTCAAATGGCAGTCTCTATTTCTTAATTCTGAAAAATCAGCTATTGGTTAATGCTAAATTTTTAGGGCATCAGTTTGCGCTACAGCAAGAAATACAGAATTTTTTATCAATTGTGTTATTGCTGAGTAGCTCTACAGTATTCAATGTGACACCTGCAGGATGATAAATAAGAACGCGGCCAAATCCTCATTTTGAGCTAATTCAAAGAGAACACTTAAACAATAATACCAATTCCTTACGAGGAGGCAAAAAAGCTTTGGACTTGAACATGTGATAACACAAATACAACAGAGCTGACACAACGATCAGTAAAAGCTCTCCTGCAGTCATTACACTCAGATAATCCACACAACATCCCACTACCTGGTGGCCTACTTGCAAAATCTGAAAGTTTCGGGCCGGAATTATCTAAGTTCATTCCTTGCTCTCCAGACATCGAGGACTGATCGCTCTCCTCCAGGCCAGCTGGACACGGTTCTGAGGAACTGAAAGAAAAACAACTGCAGTTAAGATCCAGCCCTCACATCAGCGTTTGGCTTCTGCTTCCGTAACCAAGTATTCAAGTAATTAACTCCTAGCACTGCGCACAGACCTGCGGGTACCTCACTAAAATGCCCCACGAGCCCTGTTATAACACAACGAACCCAAACACAGAGTGCAGGTCTGCTGAGAGTCACTCCTGGGCCTTACACACTGACAGAAAGGAATCAAGTTGCCTGGTGCTCTGTTGATCTTCAGCGTTTCCTTTGTTTCTACCTCGAATCTGAGTTTTAAAAACAAAAGACCGCCAATGGATATTCCAAATTATAGAGAGACATATATTTAAACTGAATTTAAACTGATACTGCTGTGACATGTGTAGACATAGTTAAGTATCATGGGTAGATGCACAGGAATTTATTTTAGTGGTAGCACTGTGTCTTCCAGCGTCGTACCCTGAAGTGACCGGCTCAGAATATCAGAGACCTCTGCTAACGGCACAGCAAAAAGGCGCTGAGGCATCAGACATCGAAGTCACCTGCCAGAGCACAGCCCTCTGTGGGACACTGTGGCTCTGTAAAGGATCAAGGACTCACAGAGGGGTTTGGGTTGGAAAGGACCTTAAAGCTCCCCCAGTCCAACCCCCACGGGCAGGGACACCTCCACCAGCCCAGGCTGCTCAACCCCCATCCAACCTGGCCTTGGCCACTGCCAGGGAGGGGGCACCCACAGCTTCTCTGGGCAACCTGGGCCAGGGCCTCACCGCCCTCACAGTAAAGAATTTGTTCCTGATTTCTAATCTAAATCTACCCTCCTTCACCTTAAAGCCATTACCCCCCATCCTGTCCCTCCCCAGCTTTCCTGTGGCCCCTTCAGGTCCTGGAAGGTGCTCCCAGGTCTCCCTGGAGCCTTCTCTTCTTCAGGCTGAACAGCCCCAACTCTCTAAGCCTGTCCTCAAAACAGAGGAGCGTAGTGAGATCGATGTAACAAAAGCTCTGGGTTAAAATTGAAGACATCAGAATAAGCCCACTGAGAGAGGCGACACGCAGAAACACCAAGGACAAAAGAAACTGTCAGCAAAATAAGAATTTGAAGTACATAAAAGTGGAGAGATCTATCTATCTTAATTTTACTTGAGAGTAACGGTTTCTGGCACTTGCACAGCTGACATGGAGACACCCAGGCCTGTCCTAATGTCCTACGAACGACCTAAGAACGTTCAAAAAGCAGCGTGTGACTTGAAAGTCCCTGGACTTCTGCAGGACAAGACTGGGGAGAACACAAACCAAGGGAAAAGTAAGAAATGGGGCAAACGCAGAACTGTCCCAATCACGGCTGCTGAGCGGGCAAGGGCTGCCCAGGACGGCATTTGGAGTTAAACCTTGTGTCTAACCCAGCACAGCACCATGGTCACGGTGCAGCTGTTGGAGGCTCACATGCCCTCCACCCATAAATCTGATGAAAATTGGCAGGTTCATACACACGCCCCTGCAGCACCGCATTAGCAGCCACAAATGAACCAAAATTCTGGCAGCAAAATCACCCAGAGGAGCTGCAGCCTCTGATGTGGATGCCAGCCATGTGAACCAGAATAACCTCCAAAAATTGTGACTAGAAGCTTAAATTGTGATTTTGCCATTTATGATTCCTTCACAGTGGTGGGAGATTAAAAACACTATGGTTAAAGACGAGATCAAGAGCCGCTGCAGAGCATCGCTGCAAAACCAGGTTTAACCCAGAAAACAACTGCGGTGCGAAATCCACTCGTAGAAGAGGTCTCCTGCCAGATGGGTCCCACCAGGCAAGCCGTGCCAGCCCTGCAAAGCAGACGTAAGCTCTGCCCGCTACCAGAGAACAGCAGCTCCTGCAGGAAAGGCCTCTGCTGTAACTGCTGGGAAATTTAAACATAACGGGAATTTCAAACACAGCTGAAATCCACGAGGTGTTCTCAGCGACCACCATTCATTAAAAAAAAAAACCCAAATTCTGAATGCGAGTAACAAGCAAGATGAGAAGTTTGTGTGAGAGGGACGAATATTCCATATTTGTTCTTCCCTACTGCTCTCAATGTAACAAAAACCAACTGCACATGAGGTACAGCACGGATTGCTGCACCAGCTGCATTCTCAAGCACAACCTTCGGATACAAAACCCCTCCTCACAGCAGAGAGAACTCCAGAGGACAAACCCAAAACCCCCAAAACCAAACCCTAAAAGGGCTGCAGATGCTGAAATAAGGTGTGCAGAAACAAAATGACAGCACAGATGCAGGCAGAACCGGCCCTGTCAACACCGCACAATGCCCTGCAATAACTTCTGCATTTCTTCACTCGTCCTGATGGAGTTTCACCTCCTGACGTTCCCTGAAAAGCTCTCTGAACGTGGCCGAAACTCCTTTGTTCACCCCTCGCACGTCCACTGCACACTGGACGCTGCACATCTGAGCAGCAGAGTTTTCACTGAGCATGTTATTTCTGTTCTACCAGGGACCTTTACGGTCTGTGCACAGGGGTTTGTTTGTGCATGTGTTGAATGGAATTAAATAGCCCCTTGTAGCTACAATTACATTTCATCTGGCACCTTCTTCCTCAGGTTACATCCCATTACCTCCAGTCTTCAGGTTCAGAACAGACACGGTCACTTTTAAACAGCCCACTCTTCCTAAATGTCTTGGTGTTCATTCCGATGCTGAGTTGCTCAATTAAGCAAACCCTTAAAACTGTTTTAGACTCAGCTGAATAATCTCTTTCAAGAGCTCCCTTACCCTATTTCAGTAGTAGGGTCTATGAACCACACTAGTAATGGTACTTCTGTTACCATGTTATTACACCTCAGAAATGATTTCTAAGAAAAAAAAACCAGAATCCTTTTTGGTGTGTTTACCAAATTAGCTGTATTTCCACACAAGGTTTGCAGCTCTTAATTCTAAAATATCTGAGGAAGAACGTCAGAACAGAACCTGAGATGAAAAGCATCCTATTTGCTTCTGACACAAACCAGAGCGGTCCAATCCGACTGAAAAGAATCAGCAACTCCACGACAGGAAAATGCTGAGCTTGCCTTGCAGTCACCCGCCTTTTGCTGGGGAATAATCTCAAAAACATTTCTAAGGATAGCTCCCTTCTTAATGGTCCTGCAAGGATAAAGTGTTTAATAGATATCCCATTAACAACCAAAATGCTAACCCATATCCGGTGCCAAGACAGCATTCTGTGGTAGCAACAGCAAGAGAATGCTCACCAAAAATTTAACTGATAGCATAAACACAGAGCGGTATTTTCCTTAAGTAAACCAAAACCTGATTAAAAGCCTGTCCTGCTTGTGCTGGGATAGAACCACAGAACAGAATCGACTGTGACACGGTAACAGCAATTCTGTATACAGGAAAGCTGCATTTCTGAGAAGACTGCAGCACCTGATTGGGTGGCAATAAAGTCGATCACATTTTGGTTTAGTTCACGGCCAGCCCTGGTGTGCAGGTTCCCAGCGGTCGAGGTCTTTAGCAGCTTCGAATTATCCTGGTGCAGAAGCTGGGGGGAGCAAAAGCCAGGGCAGCAGACCCAAGCTGGCCAACAGAAACATCCCACACCAACATCACACTCACTATAAATGAGGGGCTTGTTGGGGATGGCTCCCTTTCCTCAATGGTCACCATCCCTGAAGGGTCTGGCCCATCATTCTGCTCCCAGGGCCCGCTCTCCTGTTCGCTGTGACCATCGCAGTGCCTGACATCCAGCATCCACCACACGGGCTGAGCGCAACGTACTGTACGTTACACCAGAATTAATACTGGGGCTTTTTGTTATTATTATATTAAATCTGTTTCCATCTCAACACGTGGGTCTCCTTTCCTTTTCCCAGTTCCCCTCTTCAGGTGGGGAGGGGTCAGTGGGTGACAGAGCAACTGCCTAAACAGAGAATCACACAGAATCGCTCGGTTGGAAAAG
>NW_010160462.1:0-25777 GCF_000695765.1 Mesitornis unicolor | reverse complement strand
GGCCCCAAAACTGAGCCCTGGGGAACACCGTAAAAAGATGTGTGAAGATGCAAAATAGCATATGAAAGGGAATAACAGGAGATAAGGGTAAGGGTGCAGAAGCCACTTTCCACAGTGGTAAAGTGGTATTCTACTAGATACTTTTTTCCAGCAAAAGTTAAGTAAATTAAAAAATTAAAAGGGAACACTGCTTAAGACCAGTTACAGTCACCAGTGCACTCAATAGATTAAAACACCTGTTTCAATGTGGAATGTTTAAAATAAATGGAATTATTTTTTCTGTAAGGACTATGCTTGCTCAATATGAATTTCTTTAAGAAGAGTGAAATATTAATCTCTGGTTATAATAAAATAATACCTTGCTGTGTGATAAAGATTTTTGTTTCCTAATGAATCAGGTCAGAGTTGTGCTTATCTTTTCTAAGGCAGACTTGTATTTCATTAAATATGGTGTATCAAGCATGCTGGGTAACAGATAGCAAATGTACTTTATAGCCCCAAACAATTTTGCTTTTTCTTAGAGTCTCTTTGTGCCTGTATTACCCTACCTCGTAAAAATTAAGCTTCTTCTAAGGAATTATATATGAATTTGGACTATTACAAATGATCTGAAGAATGACAGACTGTCCAGGTAGTTCAGGGATTTCATGCAGTATTTGAGGCCTGACTTATATCACTCTTTGAAAGGATGTTGCTAAATAGATATATATATACAAGGAAATTTAATAATTTGTTATTTGCTGCTTAGTAGCTAGAGCATGAACTGAATGTATAATGATAAGAATTACTGGTATTTGACTGTATGCTAAATGTATGGATAATAGTCTGTTAAGAAGGGCGTAATAAAAATGTGAAAGAAAGCAGTAACCACTGGAGGAATGTGTGGCATAATATAATGGGAATAACAAAGTACTTGCCTGGGGAAGCAGGATGTTTTAATCTTTGTATTCCAGTCACTACATGAGTCAGACACCATATTTTAGTCTTTGATAACCAATAGCATTGTTATGCTTGCTACCTCTTATACACTTTAGTTATGAACCTCAGTATGACCAAGTCTTGTGTCTAGGCAAGTCTTAACAAGTATTAGCTACTGAAGCACAACTGGAAGCAAACTCATTGGCAGTAAATTACTATCTGCACTTTGCAATGCCTAAAGAACAGTGGCACTCCTTGAGTGCCCAGACTGATCAGTGAACAAAGTACACCTGCTGCATATAAATAAAAACTGCCTGTCCTTTTCTGGAACTTCTCGACAGGCAAGTCTTTCATTCACAGGGAAGTGCTTTATTAGAAAAGTATTTTAAAAACTAGTCTTGGTCTAGTTGCCTGAAACACATTCAGTATTGTTCTGAAATGTATGGATCATTATGCATCTTTATATGATGATTTTGAAAGGATCTAAAACTTACTACCCCATTTCAACAACAACCAATCAATGCACTTCAAGCTGATATTGTGTTTAACCCCACTCTAGTTATTCCTTCTATGTGTCATAGCCTTTGCACGCTGGAGTTGGGCCAAGTGTAATGTGGGTTTACTTTCTGTGCTGGTTTTGGCTGGGATAAAGTTAATTTTCTTCACAGTAGCTGGTATGTGGCTCTGTATTGGATTTGTGCTGGAAACAATAATATCAGAGAAGTGCTTTAGTTACTGCTAAGCAGTGCTTGCACAGCATCAAGGCCTTTTCTGCTTCTCACTCCACCCCACCAGTGAGCAGGCTGGGAGTGCACAAGAAGTTGGGAGTGGTCACAGCTGAGACAGCTGACCCCAACTGACCAAAGGGATGTTCCACACCATATGACGTCATGCTCAGCATATAAAGAAGAAAGAATGGGGGAAGTTATGGTATTTGTCATCCCAAGTAACTGTTACAGGTTATTGTAACCCTGCTTTCCTGAAGGCAGCTTACCGATGGGAAGTAGTGAATGAATTCCTTGTTTTGCTTTGCTTGTGTGTGCAGATTTTGCTTTCCCTATTCTGTCCTTATCTCAACCCATGAGTTTTCTTACTGGGGGCAGTGAGTGAGGCACTGCATGGTGCTTAGTCGCCAGCTTGGATTAAACCATGATACTTTCTAAAATGTCAGTGGCTTTTCTATAGCTATAGTCCTCTTTTTGCCATACAAACACTCCTCTTGAAGAAAAAGGTTTCTCAGAGATTATATTTAACTTTATAGCATAACTTCCTCTGTACGGAAGTTATGTAAGATCCAAATCAAAATGACTATCAAATATAATATTTTTTTAAGCCACTATAATTTAGCTAAGCTGGGTGGATGAAAGCACCTGTGTCCAATTAAAAATTATTAACTTGTGAGCTGCCACCTACATTGTATATGACTTGACAACAGACATTTTCTTTATAAATGCTTTCATCAGAACAGCACTCAGTGTATCAAAGGATATATCAGAAATATTGATTTTTTGCCAAGGAGTTTTCTTATTTGTTACCAAAAATCTGCATGAAGAAAAGTATTGGCATTCTGTTAACAAAGCTCTCCCTCCATTTTTCAGTTCTTAGGTATTCACAAATCAGGAGACCTCTGATTTATGCAATCTCATTCTGCAAATTCACAAGATATTTTACAAAAAGCATCATTTAAATGCTTGTTTAGATTAACTTCCATTCTTTTCTTTCTAAATTTCTATGCACTTGACAAAATAGTAATCCAAACGGTTGTAAGTCTTCTAGAACATCATAATCAAAACTAAGAACCTTACCAATTATTGAGCTTAATAAAGCATGTTGAAATGGTGCAGTTCTTTTTAAGAGAGCATCACAGCTGTATCTGGTATACATATTCCTGTTAAACCACACTTTTTGTCTCCAACTTAGGTTGCTGAAGTTACTGCAAATAGCATTTGAAAAGCTAAGGAAATTAGTTGAGGTACTATACAATATATTTATGACTCGGCAAACTTCATTTTTAAATTTTAAAATTATTTCAAATTTAAATTATTATCTGCACTCTATTGTTTATAACTTATCAGTTGTGGTCTTTTACAAGTTGTCAGTTTGTACTATCATTGCATGCAGAGAAATTTCGTTGCATCATATAAATTCTGTAAATTCATTAAGCAGTAACAAGCCCATTCATCTATGTATTCACATACAAAATATGAATGCAAGCACCCTCCTTCTTATGGACATGCATTTTCATGAACTTCCAAATTCTATTTTGTATTGATATGGATGTGAACTAATGCAATGCATATGCAGTAATGACTAGAAACTGCCTATATGTATATATTACTACTGTAACTATTTAACTGCAATAAATGGTGCACTTATGTGAGACTTTGGTTTCACTAGTCAACTTCTTACAAAGCAATCTTAAGTGCTTTCCAAAAGAAATAGGAAATACTGAAAGAACAGAGCTTCATTTCATCATCAGAAACCCAGACTTTAAAATGGATTTATGTGCCTTCTTTCCCACTTTCTGCCTTCTGATTTTAGTGAATGACATGAGTATTCATTTCAATGCGATTTTCACATTGAAATGTCCTTTAGCAACTGTAGCTTGAGCCCTGCTAATCAAAACCACAGTACCTGGAAAATAGCGGACAACAGTGTGATGGGTTGACCTTGGCTGGCCGCTAAACACCTACCCAGCCACTCTGTCGCTCATCATACTCAACAGGATGGGGGAGAAAATAAGATGGAAAAGCTTGTGGATCAAGATAAAGACAGGGAGACCACTTACCAATCATCACCATGGGCATAACGGACTCTACTTAGGGAAAATTAATTTATTGCCAATTAAAAATAGAGGAGGAATGTGAGAAACAAAGACAAAAACTAAAACACCTTTCCCCATCCTTTTTTTTTGGTTCATTTTTGACTCCTCTACCCAGCCCAACCCCCTCAGCTGTGCAGGGGGATGGGGAATGGGGACTTGCAGTCAGTCCATAATAGTTCCTCTCTGCAACTCCTTCCTCCTAACACTTCTTTCCTGTTTCAGTGTGGGTCCTCCACAGGCTGCAAATCTTCAGTTTAAACCTTCTCCAGCATGGGCTCTTCCCCACAGGCCACAGCTGTTTGAAGACATAGTTACCTACTCCGATGTGGGATCCTCCACAAGCTGCAGGGAAATATCTGCTCTACCATGGTCCTCTCCACAGGTGGGAGGCAAATCTCTCATCCAACACCTGGGATACCTTTTCATTCTCCTTCTCTGACTTTGCAGGATTGCTTCTCACACACATTTTCCTCAATCCTCATTGCCTATGTGATATTTTGTTCTTTCTTAAATATTTTTTTTCAGAGGTGCCACCAGCTTGGCCTACTGGCTCAGCTGCATCATGTAGAGGGTCCATTTTGGACCTGGCTGGACCCAGCTGCGTCTGGCATGGAGCAGCCTCTGGCTCTTCATACAGAGGCCACCTGCTGCAGTTCCCTTGCTGTCAACACCTTCACACCTATACCCAATGTAAATTGTACATTAAAAATATTAAACCAGAGCAAATAATAAATAGGGTCACTTAGCAACTTGCAAAAAAAAATGTGTCTGTTCAGTCAGAAGATCTGTCACTCTAATATTTAATCCTTTATTATTTTCAGAATATAATCTGCACTCTATTTTCATAGATTTTAATTATATTAAATATTATTGAAATAAGGTTTCATTTGCGATAATAATGCAAATGGATTTGTGTTCTCTGTGGGAAATATTAAATTGCTTTGGTTCAATGGGTCTGTGATAACATTACAGAGCATCCCAAAGGAGCCAGAAGCAATGTAAGAACTGATGGCTAGAAACTCGATGTGGTTAGCTTAATCTGTTTTCACTGAGACTATTATTAATTAAATGTTATTAATATTTTGCAAATTACAGAAATGACCTTAGGAAATTTCTGTTAATCCTCCTAGACACCATGATGTCAGTAAGAACAGTTCTAATTCTCCCTTTGAAGAGAATAAAATGCAGAACAACACATAAAAAAAATCTTAACCATTTTGCCTTACAAATTATCTATATATTCATATCCAGAGTAAACCTTTCCATTTTTGTTTGTATGCATATGTCTCATTTAAATAATTCTTTTTCTATCTGATCAGAATAATGGATACATGAAAAGGTATGATTTGTCCTCATTTCCTCCAAGTGAAATACGTAGTTCACAGGAGCTTCTTTTCTTGTCGTATTTTTAGGACTTGGTTTCTGGAAACAAAAGTAGCTGCCCTGGCTATGCTTATAAATACGTATTCGTTTTCTTCATTGGAAATACTTTCCAAAACAATTATTGGGGTTTTTTATCCATTAAAATGTTTTTATCTCTTTTTTTTAGTAGTTAGCTTTTGAGCATGCTCTTCTTAATGTCCTGAAGAAGTCACCAGAAATTGGCAGCACTTCCCTAGAATTAGAACTGATTTCAGTTTGCATATGTGAGTGCAAACATTCCAAAATTTCTGAGGAGAAAGCACACACTTAGTTGCTGGTCCCTGAATAATGTTCCAAAGAATAAAGGAGTAAAAGGATTTGATGTTGGCATTGTATTCTAGGGAGACCTTGACTAGAAAAATGCACCATGTCTTGCACTTTCAATGCTAGAGGGTGTAAACGTATTAGAAGTTTCCAAGAGTCATAGAATCATAGAGCCATAGAATGGTTTTGTTTGGAAAAGACCTTTAAGATCATTGAGTCCAACTATCAAACCAGCCTTATGTCCACCACTAGACTATTTTCCTAAGCACAACATCTACTTGTCTTTTAAACACCTCTAGGGATGATGACTCCACCACCTCCCTGGGCAGCCTGTTACAGTGCTTGACAACCTTTTCAGTAAACAAATTCCTCATAATATCCAACTTAAACCTCCTCTAGTGCAACTTGAGGCCATTACCCTTTGTCCTATCACTAGCAACCAGGGAGAAGAGACCAGCTGCAACCTCACTGCAACTTCCCTGAAGACAGTTCTAGAGGGTGATAAGGTCTCCCCTCAGTCTCCTTTTCTCCAGACTAAACAAACCCAGCTCCCTCAGCCGCTTCTCATAAGGCTCATAAGGTTAGTTCTCGAGACCCTTCACCAGCTTCATTGCCCTTCTCTGGGCATGCTCCAGCATCTCAATGTCCTTTTTGTAGTGAGAGGTCCAAAACTGAACACAATATTCAAGGTACAGCCTCACCAGTGTCGAGTACAGGAGAAGGATTGCTTCCCTAGTCCTACTGGCCACACTATGATGCAGGCCAGGATGCCATTCGCCTTCTTGGCCACCTGGGCACACTGCTGGCTCATATTTAGCCAGTTGTCAATCAACACCACCAGGTCCTTCTCCTCCAGGCTGCTCTCCAGCCATTTCTTCCCAGGCCTGTAGTGCTCCATGGGGTTGTTGTGACACAAGTGCAGAACCCAACACTTGGCCTTGTTAAACCTCATGCAATTGGCCTCAGTCCATTGATCCAGTCTGTTCAGGTCCCTCTGTACCCTCTGTGGAGCCTGTCTACCCTCAGGTAGATCAACATTCCCACCTTATTTAGTGTCATCTGCAAACTTATTGAGGGTGCACTTGATTCCCTCGTCCATGTCACTGATACAGATATTAAACAGAAAGGGTCCCAGTACAGAGCCCTGGAGATCACCACTTGTGACTGGCCACCAACTGGATTTGACTCCGTTCACCACAACTCTTTGGGTCCAGCCATTCAGTCAGTGTTTTACCCAGTGAAGCCTATGTACATCCAAGCCATGCCCAGCCAGCTTTTCCAGGAGTATGCTGTGGGAAACAGTGTCAAAGGCCTTACTAAAGTCCAGGTAGACAAAGTCCACAGCCTTCCCCTCATCCAGGAAGCAGGTCACCTTGTCATAAAAGGAGATAAGGTTAGTCAAGCAGGAACCACAAGGAAAAGAAGAACCACACAAATTATTCAGAGGATGATAAAATATTCCAGATGTGGAAATCCAAGCTCAATTTATTTGGTTTATTACAAAGAATGTTAAGTTTGATCATGAATTCAACGACAGGGCTTTTCAATTTATTAAGCATTTACAACATATTGTAGAAATAACATATAAACCTTTCACCACCACTGCGGTCAATTGAAGAAGGGTTCAAGTAACAAAGCTTCCCATCACTAAATATTTTTAATTAATGTAAAACATTTTTAGATTTTTTTCCTAAATTTGTGTGGTCCAGTTCAGTACCAAATTTTTCTGAAATGTCATATGACCATGTTGTACAAGTTAGACCATGAAGTCTTTTTTTCTGTTTTAGAGTCAACATATCAATAGAGCTCATGTCAGAAATCTGTATAATTTCAAATAAAATTCTTCATAAAATCAGTTGATACTGTTCTGTGTGGACAAACTGAATACAATAAGGATCTTGCAACTAGTTCAGTATCTATTGACAACTGCGTTTTCCTAATTAAGGGGCACTGAGAGTAATGGAGACTCAGATTTCTTCAGATGAATATGCAGTATTTTTAATATAAGGCAGAAATCATTATAAATTAGGAAATATACAATGAAATATTTGTGTTATTAAAAGCTAACGAGCATTTATTTGCAATGGTGGTAAAATCCCTACCCTGCTATTTCTGGGAATCTTGTAGTTTTCATAGATAAGAAAAAGGTGGTAAATGTTAAGGTCCTCTGAGGCTTGTAGATAATGCATTCAGCAATTTATCACAATAAAAGTGTCAATTGTTATTTGTTTCCTGGTTTTGTCTTTGTAAAGGCAATACTATAACTGTATGGCTTTATTGCAAAGGAATTCAAAGCATTTCTGTTCAGAAGCAGGTAAGCCGGCCTTTTGTATGAATAAAGGTAATAATAGAGATAATTGAGGTAAGCTTCAATTTTTGCATTCATATTGGTTATGTTATGATGAGAAGCTTATTTGAAAATTGAGAAGGAAAAGATCATTCTTTGCTTGAAAATGAATCTTATGCACTTCAAATGCCAAAGAATGATGGGTACATCTCAGATGTTTAAAATGAGAAAAAAACATTGAAATTAAGCTGAAAGGGATAAATAATATTTGAGGGAAATCTCTATCTAGTGTAATCATAGTACTATCCAGACTACTTGTTTACATTCACAATGCTCATTCAGAGCAGGTATATAATTTCCAGAAACTAGTGGAATCATCATTTAAATTTGATGATTGACTAAAGTATATTTTTTTGTGCTTTTAATAAATCTAAATAGCTATGTAACATAATATTTGGATTGTTGTATACTTCCACTACTGTATTTTATGTATTTAGTGGGAAAATAGGTAACTTCCTCTCATATTCTTCTCTCATTTATGAAAATTCTTTCAACCAATCTTTACAAAAAGTAAAGATGTGTAGATATGTGGCTATTTTTGTCATTGACAATTATTGTCTCTTCCTAATTTTTCTTAATCAACACAAACTGCCTGTTTGCTTTCATCTTTCACCTGTCGTGTTAAATTTCCATTTATTTTCTTTATTGCTAACTGTGAATAGTAAAACTACAGAAAATCAGACACATGAAAAGACTGACACTTTTGTAAAGATATATCTGTATTTAAATCTGTAGCTAGCTCAAAAGCAACACAGTCTGCAGGGATCTTCATAAGGATGACTGTATCTGAAAGGCGAGTCTTAGTTTGGTCTTTCCTGACTGATAGCTCAGTTAACTGAAATCTGTTAGAGAGGGCTATAACTACCTAGTTCCCTGAAGTTCAGGTATGCAGAACCAGTAGCCACAAGGAGTTGACAGTTCTGCACAGATTTAAAATTTGTTAATGTAAATAGCTGTTCCTGGACTCAGTATATGCATGCTAATATGTCCAGAAAGAAGGCCATGCATCACCACAACTAGGTTTCATGAAAAAATTAGTGTAGCTATGCTTCTTTCTAAAACAAAATCTAGAATTAGCTTTGCTGTATCCAGTATCAGCAACCATACAGAAAGCACAGTGTCTGAACCACCTCAAAATTATCTTCTGCATAGTAAGAATAATCTTCTTAAAAGACATCTAAAATATTTGTTGGACAGAATTATTAGTCATCTAAATATTTCCATCAGATCAGTGTATTAAGTTGTTTTTATGACTGGAACATGTATTGATGAGATGTAGATGTAGAAGTTTTAATATATATATATAAAAGCAAACTCTTTACCAATACTTCTCAAAAAAGCGGTACAAAAATACAGTATAAAAACACAGCCTCCAGTTACAGCAGCAGTTTCTAGAACATAAAATCTAAGATGAGCTACTGCATAAATTGATAAGAAAATGAGGTATGGTCCAGCTGAGCAAGGGGATATGTCACCACAATATATCTTCACAGGTGAAATTTTATACTGCACTGGCTGGTGAGAATCTGATAAGAATAAAAGTAGAGACTAAAATACTGGCAGCTTCTTCCTTCTCCCCGTCACCAGAAAATCTTTACCTGCTGTCACATTCTGGAAATAGTTTCCACCGTTTTCTGTGCCTCTTTGGTGCAGCTGAGGTCTCCCATCTTCTTTTTGTAAAAGTTTTAAAGCTTTCATTCCTCTGTGATATTTTGCCTGAAGATAGTGCAGTAGATTTGTGGTATGCTGAGGTTTCCTTCACATGTTTCATTATGGAGCAGCAGCCTATGTTTATAACTTAGCAGTTCAGTTTGTTTGCCCAACTCCCTTTGCATTCCTGGGACTTACAACTCACTGCAATATTAGTTCTTGTTGCCAGGGTACTCTGTATAACACTTGACTCTATTTTAATGTACACCTATTTTTGGAGCAGTGTGATGAACAGAGCTTTGCCTTAGTCGTTTATTTTGCTCAGACATTTATTTGGAAGATATTAGTTCTGTTAGGGTATCCACAGATGACAGATTTCTCCATTCATCGGTAGTAGACCAAATATGGCCAAGACCAGATGCTCATGGCTTAAATGTGAGCACACAAAGCCTTATACTCTGTGTATTAGATTAGTCCCAGATGATCTGCATTGATAATATGTGTTCTCAGTTTCCTTTCTTTTACACTATGTTCAGTTGCTTGCCTGTGAGAGTAAGTCGGGTATAAGGTGCTACTACTAGTGAGTGGAGTACTCTAGTTTGGTGCCATATTGTATCAACTTTGAATTAATATGACTAAAATAGCCAAATCCCCAATATAAAATGATGCTGCTCTGAGGGGCTAGCACAAAGTTCCTAAGCCTATACTTTTCACTTCTATAACCAGCATACTAATGCTTGCCTTTGGCTGAACTGTCTGATCTCTTATGCACATGCTATACAGTCTCAAGTGAGGCTGCCCCAGACTCTTTCAAGCAGAAAGTCATGGGATCTCTGGCTTCTTTAACATGTATTACATTAGCTGACAAATACAGTGCCTGTGTGCAGGCAGCCTGGGCTGGAGACTGAGAGATTAGCTCTCCCAGCTGTGCTGTTTAAATCTGAGACAGGCATTCCCATGAGGGGAAAAAGCAACCAAATCCTGTCACCAGTTAAACGAAGGACTGTTTTCTCTCAGGAATCTTTTATGTTACCTGTATCTGAACAAGGCTTGCTTTAAATCTCAACTAAAGTGAAGTACCTGATTGCAGACAGCAAGGCAGTCCATAAAATGTGAAATGCATTGAGTGACAACACAACAGCTATTATGATGTGAATGATGCCTTTGTGGAAAGATTGTAATTCATGTTGGTTAAAAGACAAAGTAAAATTACAGATAGGTGTGGCAGGATTGGGAAGCTAATCTGTATTTTCACACCATTATAAAATGCCTAGATTTGCTTCTTTAGATTTTATACAAATATCACAACAAAACTCTTCAAGCATTCACCACTGTTAAGTTTAACTTAGTCATACAGTCAGTAATACTTGCTTCACTTTCTTTCACCTACTTCTTCTTGGTCTAGTGTTTTTGCTCTATTATCCCAGCTGATGCAAATCAGTATGTTAAAATATTTTTATAAAAATGCAACATTTCTTATTAACAGCAGACATTCACTGTGCAATTGTGCACAGCTTTTCCTGTTGTTCAGTCCATAAACCCCTGTCCCTGGTAGACTTAATTCAGTCCATTTTTACAGCTGCATATGTTGACTGGTATTAAAAGGAAATGCAGAAAATGAAACTGTTTCAATGAGGCCAATATTTCTCTAGGATATTGAAGGTGATAAAGGGATGGAAAAAGGGTTGGTTCATGCAAAAAGGATGTATTCTTCTGGATTTACTGTACAGTGATCTGTCTTATATTAGCTAACTGAAAAAAAGAATGTTCAGGTTTAAATAATAACTTCTGGTGTCCATATTGTAGATGTGGATGAGAATGCAATATCTGAAATGTTGCTCAGGAAGGCATTCTCCTCAAAAAGTGACAGAGGCAAATATATTTCTAGGCACATGAAAATGATCAGTGTTATCAAACTGTTCCTCTAACAGCCATACAAAGCAGCAAACAATATTTTATCTACTCGACCCCACTGTTTCATCTTGTACAACAGTGCAGGTAGAGTTCACTATTCCTCCTTTTTAATGGGTACTTTTGATAATGGACTTCGATGTAGATGTGCTGAAAGGCATCTCTACACCTAAGGAAGGGCAAAATTACTTTGCACAGCTATTTTCTTAAATGAAACACAATTGTTAGCACAAAGCCTTCCAACAATTGTGGACTGTATATTGCCACTACATATCTCTCTAGGGAGAGACAGGAAGATGTGGAATACCACAAAAAAAAACCATGAAAACAAAGAATACAGTTAACCAATGCAACTTTCAAATAGATTTATGTTCTTCTGAGCAGATTTTATTTGGGTATCTGAGTCAGTTATCCTAATGTAGACCAAACAGTAGCATATTCTACTATTATACTCCAACGGCACAAAGATTTTGGCAGCAGATAACTCATGCTTTATCCATCTTTGCATGTGGTAATACACCCAAAGCATGCCATTTGTCAGCATAATGACAATTCCTGTATTCCCTGACTGCCTAGAGAAAAGGGTTTAAATACAACATTGTTTCTGGCTAAGAGGCAGTTATCTAAAAAGCTTGAAACTTAAGCCTTTCGTTAGTTTCACAATATCTGGGAGATCTGGTACAGAATGTTCCTGCAAAAGCCCTGCTTAAATCTGTGTCCAGTTTCTCCTAAGCTGTGTTCAAAACAGAGTGTATGCATAAATTGTTTTGTTTAGGTTCTACAGTGAGTTATTAAAGGACTGAGGCAAGCTGACAACTGATCATTTTAAGAAAAGATAATTCAAGTAAAATGTGTGAAATCAGCTGGTCTCTGGAAACTCTCAGGACTTCATTCCTTTGTTAGCACCTGAGCACTGGAAACCAGTTGGTCAGAGTTGGTTTTCATGCTGTGAAAAGTAAAAAGAAACAGACTGCTACAGTTTGCTTTCCTCTTTTCCAATATATTTTGAGTGTTATTGGTATGGAAAGTTCAGAGACTTCAGAGGTATGATTATGAAGTTAAAAGGCAATGTGTAATGAGCTACCTAGCCTTTTGTCTGCCCTTGGTGAAGCAATTTGAAAACAAAAGTAGGTCACAAGTCAATTCATTTTGTAGACTTGACCCTGTACTCAGTGGACATTTAATCCCCTCACAAAACCACTGGATAATGTTAGAAATACCAATTTTGAAACAACCCTTTTGGGACAGTATCTTTATCTTGGCAACTGGTTTCTGCCAAAAGGGGACCAAAAGAGTTCAGGATAAAAACTCTTCTAAAATACTATTCTTCTCTTACATCATGTGCATTTGTGTATTGATAAGCTTGACAGCTGGATATTTCAATTATGTTAATTTCTTAGATATCTGAAGACTTATACAGAGAATATGACTAGATATGCAAACAAGAGATGAGTACTGTTTCAGCTCTACAGCTCATTCTCGATTTAGACAGTCATTGTTTTATTTGCTTTGTTTCTCCTACCTTTTTATGTTTTTTCCTTTCTCCATTATCTTCACTGCTTTATCTGACCTGCTACTGAGGCTATAGCAGTAGCTAGTGGATAGGCTTTCTATGTGAATAGCATTAGAAAATAGTCCACTATGAAGACTTCACACTAAACGGAAAAAGGGCCTGCAGTAAAGGATAGGATCTGGCCATTAACAATGCTATTTATGATCAAATATGATCAGATCCATAACATTAAGATCTGAGGTTCTTCCAAGTATGAACTTGTTTCTTTTCCTTAAATTGTGTTGTTCTTACTGAGAAAAAAAATGTAAACCATGTGCCTTGAGCTGAATTAACTGTAACTGAAATTCTTGGCAGCTTTAAAGACAAATAGAGTTATAGCCAGCACTTCATACCAACAAATCATTTCGTATTGAACTTCCTTGTTTTCTTTTACATTTATTTACTTTACTTTCTATTTTCAAAAAGAAAATGTTGTAGCATGGCACTTTGGGGTGTGGAGAAGTGGTTAATATTTTCCTCTACAGATGGATCTGGATTGGATATCAAGAGTGAGATTAGCCTCTTTAACAGGATCCCCAGAAGAGTCAACCCCCAGATTGTAAAGCTCTTCAGAGTTCTTCTGTTAACAAGTCAGTGCACATGAGATGCCTGGAGAAACAAAGGAATCTAATTTTTCAAGTTTTCCATTGAAGTTATAGAACTGATTTTACTTTACTCAAGACCAAGGAAGCCCTCAATGCTAGGGGCTGCTGAGAAGCAACCTGAGCCTATGGAAGGATCGGCAGGACTCTTCTGACTATTCTGGCAACTCAGGAACTTGTGGACCATGAGAGGCCATTTCAGCACTTCTATGGTGGGACCCAGGGCCCCACCAAACCTGGTCTCCAAATGTCTCAGTAACTTTCACCAAGAAACCAAACAGGGGAGAAGAGAACATCTACGCATACGAGGAACTTCTGTGCAAAGAAGATATAAGGAAAGTAAGTTTTAAAAAAAACAAAGTTAGATAAGTTAAAATAAATATTTGACTGCCCAGAGCAGTTGGGTACTTTCCATTAGATGCAGGAAATCAATTCATGCATTTTAATGAAGAAAAGGAAACCTTCACTAGATAATACCGCTTGTGTATTAATAATATAATTTATGCTTTAGCTTCAGGCCTGTAAATATTTTGCTTGACTGCTGATCCTGTTGGTTTCCACTTTTCTCACCATCTATTTTTACCATCCATTTGTTTTAATAAAAAATAAAATAAAGATCGCAATTTAGCAAGTGATTTATCTTTAATAATTTAGATATCTAAAAGTTAAGTATAAAATTATACTTACATAGTTGTTCAAGCTTTCCCTATAGCTGACAGAGATAAATAGACACTTTCAAGTTTTGACTCAATTCCTTCATAACATGTGTATGAGACAGGTGGAATTAAATACACCTGTTTTTTCTTTTTCTCTCTTTCTTCACTGCAGAGGAAGTCTGGATAACTAGTGTAGACCAGTTCTATCTTTTATTCAGTGGAAATGAGGTAAAGTGAATTCCAGTTCTGCTGCATGGTTTGAGCAATCCCTCATACAGTACAGCCCTGAGCTGCTTGATGACTCCAGTAGTTATTGCAACCTAAATAAAGGCAATATGTTTAGCAATATTTTAACTGGAACAGAGTGAGAAATGTCTGTATTTTGTCTGCTGCTGTGTATTTCACATCAGATCACTTATTAATGCTAAGAGAACTAATAAAATAACAACTCAGATTGAAATTAAATTATGTTTAATATTACCCCCATCTCCCTCAATAAGGAAATGGTGACATCTGCAATCCTAAACTGTTTTTTTAACATATATTTAGCCAGTACTGAAAGCCAATGTGGTTTCAGAGCCAATATGAGTACCACAGACATGGTATTTGTTCTCAGGCAACTAAAAGAGAAGTACAGGGAACAGAACAAAGGACTCTATGTAACTTTTGTTGACCTCACCAAAGCTTTTGACACTGTGAGCAGAAAAGGCTTGTGGCAGATCTTGGAACGATTAGAATGTCCTCCCAAGTTCCTCAAAATGATTATCTGTTACGTGAGGATCAGCGCGGCCAAGTCAGATATGGCGATGCACTCTCTGAGCCCTTCTCAATAACCAATGGTGTGAAAGAAGGTTGCATTCTCACACCAAATCTATTCACAATCTTCTTCAGCATGATGCTCCAAAGGGCCACAGCAAACCTCAATGAAGATAACGGCATTTGTATCCGATATCGTACCGATGGGAGCCTAGTCAACCTAAGGTGACTGAAGGCCCATACTAAGACCCTAAATCACCTTGTCCACGAGCTGCTTTTTGCTGACAATGTCACCCTCGGTGCTCATACAGAAGCAGCTCTGCAGCACTTAACATCCTGCTTTGCAGAGGCTGCTGAGCTTTTTGGGCTGCAAGTTAGCTTGAAGAAGACAAAAGTTCTTTACCAACCTGCACCTCAGGAAGTCTTCCATCATCCCCACATCACCATAGGCAAATCAGAGCTTAAGTCAGTCCAGCAGTTCAACTGTCTAGGAAGTATCATTTCCTTGGATGGTAAGATTGACAAAGAGATAAACAACAGGTTAGCAAAGGCATATAGAGCTTTCAGAAAACTCCATAAAAGAGTCTGGTGCAATAAACACCTGAAGAAAAGTACAAAGATTAGTGTCTACAGAGCCATTGTACTGTCTACTCTTTTATATTATTCTGAATCATGGGTCATCTACCGCCATCACCTGCGACTCCTCAAACGCTTCCATCAGCGCTGCCTTTGTACAATCCTAAACATCCACTGGACTGACTACGTGACTAATGCCACTGTCCCTGAACAGGCAGGAGTCACCAGTATTGAGGCCATGCTGCTGAGGATGCAGCTGCGCTGGGCAGGGCAAGTCTCCAGGATGGAGGATCACCGCCTTTCTAAGATTGTACTCTATGATTAACTTGACACCGGCTGCCGCAACAGAGGAGCCCCAAAGAGGAGGTACAAGGACTCTCTGAAATAATACCTCAGTTTTGGCCATATTGACTACCATCAGTGGTCCACTCTGGCCTCCAATCGGGAGACATGGAGACACACCATTCATGATGCTGCCGTGTCCTTTGAGAATGCACGTAGAATCAGTCTTGAGGAGAAAAGACAACGCAGAAAGAACTGCGCCTTGCCAATACCACCTAAGGAGACTTTCCACTGGGCCTTTTGCAATCAGACTTGCCTATTCCACATTGGTCTTTTTAGCCATCAGTGGGTTTGCAGCAAGCGTGGGTAGTGTCCTTCCCTTATCTTCGTTCGCGAAGCCTAGCCATAGTAGTAGTAGTAGCCAGTAGTCACCATTTTTAACAGAATTATCTTTTATGGTGTATTTTAATATTTATGTGGAAATGGAAAGGGATTATCTTGTGTAGCTAAGTACTCTTGCAGCTAAACCCTACTTTGTCCTCCTGTTCTTAAGATAAAAATGTATATTGTGACAAAACAGCTGCAGAACAGAGCTGTGGAAAAAATGCGCTAGATCACAAAAATACTTATCCACTAGGTAAATGTGCTGAAAAACTGGTTTTGGATTCCTGTCTTGGTAAAGAGAAGACAAAAATCTGTTATGACATCACTACCTGCATTTACTACCTTTTTTCTTCAAAGAGTCATTAAATGTTTCAGACAATAATTGATTTAATTTTCAGGCAGTTAAGAACTGGGATTCTCTAACCAATGTCAAATTGGTAAAAAGAAATGAGAACAATCACTGGACTACACACAAATAAGACAGCTACCTTGGTGGTGTTCCCTCTGATGTCAGTAGGTGTAAGCTCAGAAGCAGTCAGTGGCAGTCTTGCTGGTCTAACATGGTGGTTGCTGGTTGCCTTTAGGGCAAATTCGATTAAAACAATTTCTTCTGCAACACATTGTACAAAACTTGTAAAAAAAAAATAAAGGAGTGCATTTTACTAGACCTTATGATATAGCTAAAAAACAAAGCGAGGTTAAGAATACATGATGGATGAAATAAAAGCTTCTGCTTTTTTCTTTCTAAGAAGAGATATAAGTCTTGCATACTTATAAAATAGGAATTTATTGGCTCCTTTGCTCATTTCTAGTCTCAGACTTCAAGAATATAAATCCAGTATTCTTGGTCTCTGAACTTCATAAAAATCATGTTTACCTAAGACCTAACATAATGTGCAGAACGACACTTTAATTGTAGCCATTACCACGAAATAAAGAAAGAACACCTGGCTGCACTTCTAGGTACTCCATTAGCATTTCCACAATGATGAGTGTTCACAGAAACATTGCAGACTTCATTGAGTTCTTTTAAAACATCAGCAAGCCTTGGGCCAAAGATGGGTTTATTAGAAGATATACAGGAAAATGTAATAATACACTGAGAACAATAATAGGCTGCTATATGTCAAGGACCGTTTTAAGATTTGTGTCTCAAACACCCGGAGAGCCACAACTGTGGCTAGATTACTTCTGTGAAACTCCTTGGTAAACCCCACTGGATATATTCTGTTATATAGCAACATGATTATTTTGTTCTCTGTGGCTAAAAACAATTGTAATTTTGGCCAGTACTGACCAAGTTAAAGAAAAATTGCAGCTGTGGAAAACAACTTCCAGATTATCTCTGTGCATGAGATTTATTGAATTACTAGTACTAAAAGATCTTAGAATCATAGAATTACAGAATGTTTTGTGTTGGAAGGGACTTTAAATATCATCTAGTTCCAACCTCCACTGCCATGGGCAGGAACACCTTCCACTAGATCAGGTTGCCCAAAACCCCTTCCAATCTGATCTCGACCACTTCCAAAGATGGGGCAACCATAACTTCTCTGGGCAACCACTTCCAGTGTCTCATTACCCTCACAGTAAAAGATTTTTTCCTTATGTCCAATGTAAATCTACCCTCTTTCAGTTTAAAACCATTGCCCCTTGTCCTGTCACTACAGGCCTTGGTAAAAAGTGTCTCTCCCTCTTTCTTATAAGCCCACTTTACATATTGAAAGAGCACAACAGGATCTCCCCAGACTCTTCTCTTCTCCATGCTGAACAGCCTCAACTCTCTCAACCTTTCTTCATAGAATAAGTGTTCCAGCTCTGTTGATCAACTTTTTTGCCCTCCTCTGGACCTACTCTAATAGACCTATGTTTTTCTTGTCTGTCTCTGGAGACCCCAGACCTGGATGCAGTATGCCAGGTGAAGTCTCATGAAACCAGAGTAGAGAGGCAGAATCACCTCCCTTGACCTGCTGACCATACTTCTTTTGATGAAGCACAGGATATGATTGGCTTTCTAGGCTGCAAGCACACATTGCTAGCTCATGTCCAATTTTTTAATCAACCAGTATTCTCAAGTAATCCCCCCAATACTGAGGATTGTCCCAGCCTGGGTGTAGGATGTTGCATGTGACCTAGTGGAACTTAATGAGGTTTGCATGGGCCCACTCCTTAAGCCTGTTGAGGTCTTCCTGGATAGCATCCCTTCCCTCAAGTATATCAACTGCACCACTCAGCTTGGTGTCATCTGCAATTTTGCTGGGGAAGCACTCAGTCACACCATCTATGTCATTAATAACAACCTATAGTCTTTTTTAATAAAGATCTGTAGTTTCATGGTAAATGCAATTCTGGAGATATCATTATGTATGAAGTTTCCTGTGGAAAATCATGCCAGCTCCCATATAGTCAGTAGACGTAGTCTTATGATACCTATGATGTGTGGACTAATTTTAGGCATAGACAACTTTGGGAACTGGCTAGGATGACAGACTGCCAGGGACACATCTCATTTCTTGTCTTTCATCTGAGGTAACATGTCCCTAGTCAGTGGGAGAGCACAGAAGGAAGAGTATGATGGTACATTGAACTGCAGAGAACACCTAGCAGCTTTGGCTACAGCTATACTGGTGAGGCTGAGAAGGCAGAAGGAGAGCAGAAACAGAACGAGCAGACAATAACCATTTCTAATGTTTACTTGTCCAGCACAGACTCAGGTTCAAGTCCTTCCCTTTCAAGTTCCCTACCTTTCAATTTTGCTTACACCACTGGCAAGTTTTCAGACAGCTCCAGCTTTAGGTAGAGGGTACAAGCCTATGGGAGGTAGGATTTTAAGAGAACTTGTAACCAAAGGCAGGGAGCATGGTTGCCACCTACTGTTCATGACAACTGAAGCGTTCTAAAAAGGTCATTCTGGAGTTCTGTGAGTGGACTGCAGAGTAAGTGATACTCCCTCCTCTGAAAAGATGAGAAAAAATGTGCCAACATATACTGTCTAGCCTAGCTGTCTAGATATTTGGAGAGCATCTGTGGAAAGCAGCAGCTATAATCACATTGTCTGTATATTGAAGCAGATAAACAAATCAGGATTTTTAATGCCTATTTTGGCAGCAATTTTGAAGCTAAAAGCTCATTGTTAAAGGAGACAGAATAAATTTCAAAAAGGCAGGAGGCAGCCAAAGAAAGTCTGAGAAACTATAATAAAAGCTATGGGGGTATTTTTTCTCCACATACTTATATGTCAAAACTTTGATTGTGCAGTTTAATTATTGCTCAAGCAGTTTAGCTTTATGCACCTAGTTGTAGTCCTAGTTTCTCTTTCTCTAGCCAGAAAGAAGGAACAAAGCATGAGAGCTTTTGGTTCCTCTCAAATGATTGATTGCTTCTTTTTGGTGAAACTATTTTTAAAAAAATTGTCAGTCTTGACATATATTACCTGCTGTGAATAGAGGCTCTATAATCCAGACAGGAGAGGGCAAATCTAATACTTTGTAAGGTTAACTATTACAGGACAAATTCTATAGTGATTAGAGTCTCTACTGTCTCATTTACTCATTGCATTGATCTGCATTCCCCAGCCTCCACCGAATGGCTCTGTGAAAGCTGTGTCTTTCTGGCTACAATTACTACCTGCAGCAGATGAGAATAGTCCCTGGACCTCCTTCTCCTCATCTCTCCCCAAGAATAGTTTATCAAGAAGTCCATCTTCTCCATCAAAACAGAGAAAGGTGAAACGGTACTATTTCTGTAGCCCCCCCTCTCCCCCCTTCCCCTTTTCAAGAAGATATAAACAGTCTATGAGGAAAGTATGCCTTTGTGATTTAACCTAGTTATTACTTTTAACAGAGTTAAACTAGAATTTAAACTTTAATCATTACACATCAGAATTTGAAATCTCCAGGTTGATGGTTGCCCAATTTGACATACCTTAAAGAGTTTTGCATTTCAGAAAGTGCTGGATGTTCCATCTTAGGTGAAACCAACTCTTCTAAGAAGAAGAAGTTGCAAAGTGCTCTACACCTAGACAGTTGTGAATGCTTTGGTGTGAGTGGGTTGGTGCATTATACAAGCAGCCAAGAGTAATCAAGCTTTGACTCAATTGCACTAAATGAAGGGAGGAATATCAAAAGGGTTTCAAACCTACTTTTCATACTGGCATCCAACATACCCCTTGGGTCTAACCACCCAATGGAATTCTACATCCTAGTCTAATGGGGTGGTTGTAATTTTCTGCCGGTATTTCCACTGTGATTGAGATATTTGATTAGCTTTTGCTGAAAAAATATTTTAAAAGTTTCCTTATTAAAAAAATAATAAAATAAAGACTGCAGCTGTTATAGATTTTTGTGAGTTGAAATTAAAATTAAATTAATTTCCTTTTTGCATCTGAAATGAAAGTTCAAGTTTACATTTATAAAGAAAAGAACACAGATGCTTCAGTCATGAGTTTCAGATGGCAATCAAGTAATATAGGTATAAACTCAAACTAAGAGAAAAAATTTAAAAATTGAAATATCGCAAACAGTTATTACTTAAGGAATCTAATTCATCATTTAATCAGTTTAGTTCATTTCTTTAGCTCTCTGGATTCAAAGTATATATTAGCATCTCTTAAGGTACCTCCTAAGATACTTCCTCAGAAGGGGGCCTACAGGAAAGCTAGAGAGGGACTTTTTATAAGGACAGGTAGAGATAAGTTGAAGGGTAATGGCTTTAAACTAGAAGAGGGTAGATTTAGACTAGATATTAGGAAGAAATTCTTCACTGTGAGGGTGGTGAGACACTGGCACAGGTTGCCCAGGGAAGCTGCGGATGCTCCCTCCCTGGAAGTGATCAAGACCAGGTTGGACAGGGCTTTGGGCATCCTGGTCTAGTGGGAGGTGTCCCTGCCCATGGCAGGGGTTGGACTGGATGAGCTTTAAGGTCCCTTCCAACCCAAGCCATTCTATGATTCTAAGTATGCTGTACCAGCATTGATCTCTGCAGTACCAGTATTCTGCAAAGCTAAGGCAATTACTCAGTTGTACCATTTGTTGTAGTATACATAATCTTAGTCATTTAAGATGCATTTAAAATGAAACAAGTGTGGTCTCCTTACATCAGAAATAATATAGTACAAAGTAAGATTAATCTCTTTGCTCTAGTGTATGATATGCTACTGACCTTGGTTTCCTCTGAAGGGGTAAAAACATGCAAAAAAAACCCTGTAAGTACTCAGAACTCAGCAAGTTGAGGATCTTTATTTCTTGCAAATCATACACAATTTAGAACAGTTGTTCCCAATTTGCAGGCAGTGATCTGCAAAGAACACACCGCACATATGGTGTGACTTCCTTTCCTTCTAACCGTTAAATTACATTAAATGACAGTAAGGAATAGAGAAAATACTTTCCCGATATTATTTTCCAAGCAAACACATGCTGCCGTTGCCATGGGGTTGTAGTTTAACTGGAGAAGGATGTGATCTGCAAGTCACATTCCCTTTTGAGTATGATCCGTCTTGCAGAAGTATTGTCAAACTCTGATGCAGATTATGCAGTGCAGTGTGACAGAAAAGCTATAAGGGTATTTGTATGTCAATGAGATCAGCTGAGCTTTGTTTGTGTGTCATAGCTCCCACTGATTTCACAGAGACTTTGTCATTCACAAAGAATGCAAAGTGGATAGCTAGCATGCAGGAGGGTCTCTTCAAGTATACCTCTTTAAATATTCTTCCATATGGAAGTAGTGGATCATAGTAAGATTGATTGATCCCACTGCATTTTGGTTTGTGGATATCTCAGTAGAGAGCCTCAATTCTTTCTTCATCCCCCTACTTTCTATAAGCTTGAAAATGTTTGAGATTGAAGGGAGAAGTACAGGTGTTTTCTGTGTGAGAATAGGTGGGTAGAACATTTTGTAAAATAGAAGTAAAAATGACACCACTTTCTCTGGAACCATTTAATGCACCTAACTGAATTATAAAAAAAAAAATAAAAATTGTAGCTTTAAGAGAAAACAACTCATCCACTTTAATAAGTGGATTATTAAATTGAAGATTACTATTACTCATTGTTTATTAATTAGTTCTGTGTACTGTGCACAATACACTGAGCGTGACTGTGGCACAAAGAGGTTTTCTGTCAGCAAGTTTGTTATAATTTATGTGTTACAGCTACTATTTGATTGAACATCACAGTTTTTATTATAATCAACCTGTGATTGAGAATAGGTATCAGTTTTTGAAACTGAATTCATGTTACAATCACCTTGATATTTAGAGTGTTACGTAAAACAGAAACTATTTACCTAGTGTTAGGAACATGGTACCAGACTTAGCTTTCATTACATTACAACTGATCAGTTTTGTTGGTTAGATACTATAATAATGAATGCCCTATTTAATACACATAAAGTAATTAGACCAGGGGTTTGATTTCCTCATTTAAATACATGAATGCCACAGGCCTACTTTTATGGTGCCAAAAACCTATCTTTATGCTGATTTATTATTTATTTATGCAATCCATGATACATCACCTTGTAAACTCTTCAGTGGCTACAACTGCCCAACATACGTAGTTCACATATCTCCCTTTTCAGCTGGGGCCCTACACAGCTTCTCCCTGTCTGCTTGTCTGAACTCACTTCCTATTGCTTTTTCTTCACAGCTTTGATTTTGTGGTCAGTCTCTTTTCATCTGTGAGTTTAATTGCCTTGACTCAGCATACACCTCCTCCAGCCTGTATTGCCCCACCACTTCCTTCTTTCTGCTTAGACACTAACTTAAAACATTAGCTTCTGTTTTGCCTATAGGACCTGGGTAAATGGACCAGCTCATCTTGTACATCTGCAGTGTTGATTTTGGACTGAATTGAATTCCTCAGCATAATTAGCCTGAAGGCATCATCACATTAGTGCTGCTGTAATGTCTATATAAAGAAATCATCACTGTTGATAAATGCCTCACCCATATATCATTTATATGATATTCCTTGTAGAAATTTTTCTTCATTTTTTTTTCCTTTCAAGAGCTGCTGTCATAACACAAATATCAATGAAGGAGACAACTATTTTTAACATATGTTTTGTTTGTATGTTGAAGAACTGAGCTCTAGGAGCCTCATTTTTCAAATGCCTCATTCGTAGCAGTTTTCTACACTCGCAGAAAAATGTTGAAGTGTTTTATAACTATTACTCCAAATTAAACTTTTTTCTGGGAAGTGATCTAAAGACATTTTCTTTAGGTGGTCATAGGTGTTCTAGTGGGTTGAAGCATGAGCATTAATATGTGCTTAAGAAGACCTTAAAAATACAAGCTAATTTTAAGTGGAATGTAAGCATGCCGAACAACTTTGAAAGTGCATGATACATTCTCCAACCATTAATCAGCTTATCCCTCTGTAGCCTTTAGGTGAATAATAGTCAGAATAATCCATTATGTCAAACTATTAAATTCCGTCTCCTTAAAAAGACTTTTTTGATCTCTCATGCCAGATTCTGACTTTATTTGCACTAATATCACTCTCAAGGACTTCACTTGAGTCAGGAGATTTACTTTGGATTTATACCACTTGAAATTAGAAAAATGTTTACAAATCTATTGGAGACATCACATATTTTTTTCTGGTTTTGGGATATAATTTAGTCCATTCAGCTGTAAGCCTTTAGATTTCTTTAGTAGGTAGGGTTTTTTTGGACAGAATTGGAAGTATACTGAAATTTCTTTCCTTGAAATGTTGCCCTTCTGTGGATTTTTTCAAACTCCAAATAAATCTTCAAAAGATCTTTTTGGAGAGCATGTTTGAATCAGGCAATTTTTCTGTCTTTAGAATTTGTGGGAGCATTTGAAAATGTTTCTTTTTTTTTTTTTCATTGTGCATAACTGAGATGGACAGCAAATTACACTATTTAGATTAAATGACCTTGATTTTTTTCAAGCATTTTCCACATGTAGTTCCAGTAAGACTAATGTTAAACAGAGCTAATCTTTTTAATGCGAAAAATAGGCACACATTATTTTTTATCTTGATGTCACTTGGACACGTTATGTTACAAGATATAGGAATACTCACAGACACTGGTGAGAGTGAGATGCACTTTCATGTCACTCCCTGTTGCATCCTTTTCAAATGATTTCTGCAGCAGAAACATAAAAGTAAGAGTAAGAATGGAGACCACCTTTTTCTGAATGTTATTCCTCACAATCTTGGTAACTGGCTTTCTGTCCTCCCTGAGGTAACAACCAATGTTTTGGAAGCTGCTTATTCACAGGTATAAATTTTTTGGGACTGTTTTAAAAACAGGAAAGGTGAAGGAGGTGGCGGTGTGGGGGGAGAGTGTTTAGAGATGCATAACACTTTGTGCAACATTCCCTGTAGTAATTAGTCACTCTGTGAAGCAGTCTGTAATGCAAAGCAGCATTTTGTCTTGAATTAATTCAAAGAATAGAAAATAGAAGTTGTTTCAGAGACCACCACTGAGTTTAATATTCTCAAAATTAAAAATCTGCATTGGCCAATGAAGACGTATGAGTGCTCTGGCAAGACATAACCACAAGCAAATCTACATGGCCGGCTGCAGATAGCCCTGCATACCACACTTACATTCCCCTGGCCAGAAGCAAGCCAGCTGTGGTAGGGATGCCATGCAGTCTTCTTGAAGGAGGCATATTAAATCAAATGCAGTACTTTGCTAACATGACCGTACAGCTTCTGGACCAGAGGTTTTTTTACTGTTGTTAAGTTTGGGGTTTCTTATGCTTGATTTGCTGGGTGCGTAGGCAGATAAACTTGACTCTGCCTTGACATGACTGAAATGAAACAGAAGTCTTGTGGGAAAAAAGGATGTGATCATTTAACTTAAGCTTATATTATAATCACATGCATAAAAGGCTGAATTAATGTTGTACAGACAACTTTAATATTGGCATTCTCCTACTTTTTTGAAATGATGGTGTCGCAATTTTAATAAAGTTCTTTTAACATTTTGTATTTGCTTCTAATCTCACACAACTATTTAACTGAAAATTCTTTTCATCTCTTTAATTGTTTAATGTTTTAAAATTTTCTATTAAAATTTTGGCTTTGCCATGAGTTTGAAGCAATGGCCCAAAGTCTACCATTAATTACATGTTGTGTAAAAAAAACTTACTTCCTTCTGTCAACTTTAAATGAGGTGTTCGACAAAATCAGTGATTGTCCTTTGAATCCTGATTTTGCAGAAAAGATGAAAGAGAAAGAACTGCTTTCACAACTGACTGCTAGTCATCAATCGGTGGAATTTCTTAGAATTTCTTCCTAAGAAAATATTGTATTTTTTTTCCATTGCTCCCAGTCATTATCATTACCTAGTCCAAACTCTAATGTGTGAGTTACTATTCCAAGATAATGGCATTGCTGAACTAGAACTTGCTACTCTGCATGATGTCATACTATTGTTATGTATTATACATCAATAAGCATAGAATCACAGAATGGTTTGGGTTGGAAGGGTCCTTAAAGATCATCCAGTTCAACCCCCCTGCCATGGACAGGGACACTTCCCACTAGACCAGGCTGCTCAAAGCTCAGTCCATCCTGGTCTTGAACATGTCCAAGGAGGAGGCATCCATAACTTCCCTGGGAAGCCTGTTCCAGTGTCTCACCACCCTCACAG
>NW_010160461.1:52818-96247 GCF_000695765.1 Mesitornis unicolor | reverse complement strand
TATATATATATAATTCTTAAATAGATATCTAGACCATAATTTATATATAATTGCTTTCCATTGCAGCCTTATTTTGAAGAATGGAGGAAATGAAGCTTTTTGGTTGGCAGAAGGGGCAAGGTTGGGCTTGCTGACATTTCTTTTGTTGTAATGTCATGTAGGTCTCAGTTGACTGTGAAAAGGAGAGAGGAGAAGCGTGTGGAAGAGAAGTCAGATCCTGCCGGGGTCTCCTGGGAAATGAGGTGAGTGGTGATGGCTTTCAGCACTCATAAGCCTGGAGATGCAAGCCCTCCTGGGCATCCCTTTGGATGACACCTCTTTTGTTGAACCTACAGATGTCATTTTTGTTATGGGCTTCCCTCTATTTTGCCTCTTCAGGGCTGATGGGAGGATTTTAGGTTGCGGATGTGCTCAGGGGTCTCAGAAGGGCCAAAGAACTTGAAAATGCTGAAGACCATATTTCTGGCTGTATTTGGGGTTCACAGCAGAGGACATTGCTCCTCTCGATTTAGAGATCTCTGCTGCAGTCACCTGTAACTGAGCTGATCTCCAGCCTCCTTTTACTGTCTCTGGAAGGAAATGGATATTTTTAGGAAGCGCCTGACCCTGGCCTGCTGTAGGCATCTGCATGGGGTGAATCATCCCCTACAATACCTACTTCTCTGCTCTGTCAGCATGTCTGGGATGGCTTGTTGGGATGTAGGGTCTGCAATGCATGTGTAATGTCTGCACCACACGTAGGAGGACTTGAGTTCAGGGTGCTTGCTGGTGACTTGGAATGTCCAGGCCCACTGGATGAAAGCTTGAGCCTCTCCTAAGCTGCCCTGAGATTTTCTTCAGGGTTTGGACACAGCCTAAATCTGTGAGCTACTTGTCTGAGCCTGCTCTCAGCATTCATACACCCTGACTGGCAGCATAAGCACATTCATGAAGGATGGGGTATGATCACTGGGGAGATTTCAGTCCAACTGTGTCACCTCATGCTGGCTGTTGCAGTCCTGGTGGGGACCAGCCAGAGGACTCCAGCCCCAGGAGCTGCTGCACTGAGGCCTAGTGAGGCTGCTGGGGCTGCCCACAAACCTCCTGAGGACCAGCCTTGGAGCTGCACTGGTGTTTGGCTTTTCAAGTAATGCAACTCATGGCTTTTTGGCCACAGGAAGGTTTGGAGTGATGCTTACCCTGTCCCTACGGGAGCTGACACCTGTAGCAGAAGCATCCACATCCCAGTGAAGAGCTGCGCAGCATCTCCCTCACAAGCTTTTGTGCACTTCACTGCATCTCCTGTGCACGAGAAATCCAGTCCCCAGATACCTGTCTGCCTTTGCTGGCCTCCACTTCACCTCTTCACCAGAAGCTTTTTTTTTTTGAGGGGCAGGATCGTTTTTTTCTGCTTGTGTTTGCAGAGCGCTCACCCGGTGCTGTCTAGTCTATATTGCAGCATGGATAAATACCAAGTAGAAAAGGTTAAAATTCGGATGTACAAGCTGCTGTACCTAAGCAGATGCAACTCTGGAAGATTTTTTGTATGCTTTTGCTTCTGCTGATGCCCTCAGTATGTTCTCAGAGATGTGGCCTGTGCAGTTGAGAAAGTGAGATTGATGTTGATGGTCCATTGTCAAGATTGTCACCTTAAATCAAGGAACAAATGTAATTTGCTGTAGTATATCACTCTTGGTTAGTTTTAAGTGGGCAAAGAGAAAGTGTGTGTATGTTTTTCTTATATAGAGCATTTCTTATGCAATTTACTGTTAGCTTTTCTTGTTTGGAGTATTTTCACTGCAGCCCTGGAGAGAGGAAAACCTCCCTTTTATAGAGAGGGAAACCCTGTCTCAGCGGAATTGTGTGGTCACTGTCCTTTGCCTGAGCCCTGGCCTTATCCAGGTCAGGGACACACATATCTTCTGCCTTTCATCTGTCTACCTTGGGGATCAGAAGGTGTTTCAGGGGCTCATAGTGCCCTTGGATTCGATGCTTGCTTCTGCCACTGATCTCTGTGCTCTCAGGTCGTCCCTCGATTCTCTCTTGAGAAGATAAAGGAAGTATTTGGATTTGTGGTGACAAAGATGTTAAGGACAAGCAATGTAACGGAGGTTGTAGGTTGTGGAGTCTCCTTCTCTGGAGACATTCAAAACCCGCCTGGACGCCTTCCTGTGTAACCTCATCTAGGTGTTCCTGCTCCGGCAGGGGGATTGGACTAGATGATCTTTTGAGGTCCCTTCCAATCCCTAACGTTCTGTGATTCTGTGATTCTGTTCTGTGATCCTAGCGCTGTGACTGAGCAGGGGTGATGCTTTCTGCAGTATCAGTGGTTCCCAGCAAAAAGCCTCATTTTTACTTGGCTGCTGGCTGTCTGAGTTTACTTTTCCGTGATAAAGTTCACTCCAGCTGGCTTCCCTTCTCCATCCCCCTGTCTTTGGAAGGATCTTTGAGACAGGCTGACATCTCAGGCATCAGCGAGAGCATTTGGGGCTCAGAGGTGCTGAGCAACCCAGCCTGGTGCGAGGCTTTCTGCTTTCCTATAATCACAGAATGGTTTGGATTGGAAGGCACCTTAAAGATCATCCATGGGCAGGGACACCTCCTGCTGGACCAGGTCGCTCAAAGCCCCATCCAACCTGGCCTTGAACACTTTCCTCAGGTTTGGTGTGCTGGGATGCTTTGAGATTCTGGGACACATTAAGCAGGACCAAGATAAAATGAACGGCCTGCCTGAAGTGAGGAGGGCTTTGTAAGTCTCAGTGATACCGAGTAAATATTCGCAAGGGGTGTGAATTGGGGGTGGGTGGAAAAGGAGGTTTTTTGTCTGCTTCCCGGCAGCTAAAAGCAGGTGTTCAGTCAACCGGGAGTTGCCCTGAAGGCAGAGAATGAGGATGCAAATGACCTGTGAAACATAAAAGGAACCATCTGAATGCTCCTTTCTGTAAGTTTACCTCCACCCTGGGTGATTTGCATGAGTTGATCAGCCCTGAGAAAAGGCGTTGGGTGCAGCATGACAAGATGACTCTGTCAAGCCTCAGGATCTTGCGAAGAGGCAGAAAAGGGGGCAAAGCCCAGAGGCCAGGTCAGGAGATTTTGCTAAAGAAACACAAAAGGGTGGGCTGGGTCTTAGGGTGAGCAGGGTGCTCAGGCACCAGCAGCATTTTTGGCAGCAAGTAATTGCAAATGACACTTGTGAGGTCCCTGCAATGAAGATTCCTCCAGGTTTCACAGTAATTCAGCTAAATCAGCCCTGATCCCTGGTAGAGGATTGTGCATAGCAGCTTAAAACCTTCTTTGATCGGTGCAGCCTGAGGAGCACTGGGTGAGCAGAGCTTGTTGAGCTGCTGCCCCTCAGACTGTTCCAAGTACAAACAACATATGAGACCAGTTAGTTTAAACCTACCTGGAAGGGTTTCTGGGCTGTGCTTTGTCCCATGCTTGATGCAGTAGTGGTGGCATTACCATAACTCAAAACTGCTGTGGATTTAGGACCCCTCTTGGCCAGTGTGGTGATGCTGAGTGTGGTGAGGAGCAGTGCTGAGCTGTCGCTCTTCCTGTTGTACTTCGATTCTGCAGCAGATGAATTTTACACCCAACCTGGGCTTTTAATGAAGTTAATTTTTGGTTGTGATTGTGACCTGCACACGTGTCCCATCAGACACCAGCAGCTCAGCTGTGGCCGGTCTCTCCCCATCTCTTGCCTGTGCTCTCCTGTGGCGTGATGTGTCCCTCTTCATTTCATTGATAGTTTCACTAATTTTCCTGGTGTTAACGAACACTTCCTCAGCACCCCCCAAAGCCAAGATGCCAACTCTTTCACCACTGACTCTTTCACCAGAAGGGTTAAATGCTTATTTACTTTGTGGGCTGCTCCTCCCCTTTTCTAATTTCACTTGATATGTGCAGCATGGATAAAAATCCATTTGAGCTGCCTCCTTGTTCAAGGCATTTTTACTTATTTAAAGTAGCTTTGTAGAGTGGTGAGTGTATGTGTGGGTGCCTCGATGGGGAGGTGGGAAGGGAGCAGCCTTTGCTTATGCTCCATCCTTGCCCGTGTGGGCATCCAGATCAAAGGTTTTGAGGCGTTGCATCCTCTCAGAGCTGTTGTTGTAAATCTGGGAAAAATAAATAGTGACGTTGTTCATTCTGGTCTTCCCTTGCATTTTCCTCTCCAGGATTCAGCTGCTCCTCATAAGCGGCTCGCAGCATCGACTCTGCCAGCCAGCATCTTGCCATGTTCATTGGTTACGCGTGTCCGTGCCTAGAGAGAGCACAGCATCGGCACGGAGTTGTACGACAGTGTGACCAGCAGGTCCAGGGAGGTGATTATTCCCCTGTACTCGGCACTGGTGAGGCCGCACCTCGAGTACTGTGTTCAGTTCTGGGCCCCTCACTGTAAGAAGGATGTTGAGATTCTGGAGCGTGTTCAGAGAAGAGCCACAAGGATGGTGAGGGGTCTGGAGAACAAGCCTTATGAGGAGCGGCTGAGGGAACTGGGGTTGTTTAGCCTGGAGAAGAGAAGGCTGAGGGGAGACCTCATCACCACCTACAACTGCCTAAAGGGAGGTTGTAGAGAGGCGGGTGCTGGTCTCTTCTCCCAGGTGATGGAGGATAGAACAAGGGGAAATGGCACCAAGCTGTGCCAAGGGAGATTCAGGTTAGAGATAAGGAGGAAGTTCTTTACTGAGAGGGTTGTCAGAAGCTGGAACAGGCTGCCCAGGGAGGTGGTGGAGTCACCATCCCTGGATGTATTTAAAGAGCGGGTAGATGAGGTACTTAGGGATATGGTTTAGTGGGTAGACAGGAGTGGTTGGACGTGATGATCTCGGAGGTCTTTTCCAACCGAGCGATTCTGTGATTCTGTGATCTCCTTTGCAAATGACATGGAGTGCATGGCTGTGCAGGTCTTGTGTGTTCATGGGGGGCACCAGGTGTTTTCTGATCTTTTTTTTTCTTTTGGGTTTTGCATCAATGGGTTGTTCAGTTCTGCATCTTCCTATTAAAGTTAACGGTGTCTATGAATGGTTAAATCACACGCACATAAAAAGCTGCTCTCAGAGGTGGTTTGTATCGTATGTATGTTTTTCTTGAGTCTTCTCAACCCCATCCCATGCCTTTGCCTTCCTCACCATGCACAGAGCTGCCCTCACCTTGGTGTCTCCCCAGGAAGTGCACTGCGCTCCCTGGGAAGCTTGAGGATGTAATAAGGGGCGTTGAAGGACATCATCCAGACATGGTCCTTGGGAGTGAAGCTGAGGGGGGGAGGCAGGTATGTCCTGAGGGAGCAGCCAGACCATAGGTGTCACCTACAACACAGTAGGACCAAAGAGAAAGCCTCCAAAATGTTGACCAGGAGGGACTGTGGGAGGTTTCTAGTGCCACTAGCTAGAGGAGAGCAGCCAACAGCTCCAGGAAGGGAGACATCCCCACCTCTCCAGGTGACTCCTTTCCAAGTGCATCACCTTGCTCACAGGAAAGCTCTCCATGTGTCCTACATGGCCACAACGTGTGGATGTTGCCTTTTGCTATACAATCTGTCTCAGCTCCGATGGGGTTGATATTGAAGGATTTGGGAGGAAGCAGGGAGAGGTCTCCTGGGCCACTTGTGGGCAACAAGTGATGGCATTGGTGGGCAGCAAATGTTTCTGCAGCATGTCCTGCAGAGATGTCACTGTTGGTGAGATGCTGTCCTTGTGCAGATATTTTTCCTTAATAAATTTGACCCTTCTGAAGAAAATAATGTTCATTTTCTGAATTGCAAAGTTGCGTATTGAAAACCAATATAGAGTAAAGGGGGCTGCTGTCAAGAAGGATTAATTATTAAAACTGTGGTGTATTCTGCTAACATCCAAGTGCTCTGGGAATAATGTTTCTTAATGATAGCTCTATTGCAACTTTGAACCAGACCAGTATCTCCTTGGAGAAGGTCGCACGCAGGCTGGAGCCAAGAGGCTTGGGGGGTCCGCATTGCTGGGATTGGTGGGTGCATGGTGCCAATGCATCTTCATGGAAGAGGTGTTTAAAAATTGAACAAGGAAACACATGAACCAAACTGCCAAATGGCTGCATGTCTTGGATTTGCGTTTTTTCTTTTTTTTTCTCTTTTGTTCAAATGTATTCGCCTGAATTTGTCAACTGGATTCCCAAAACAAGAGGACTTGAGAGGTCTTTAACAGTAATAGATGGAGCTCAGCTGCAGTGGAAGGGGTTGCCCTTTTGAGGGGTGGGTTACTGGTCCAAGCAGGCACTCTGGGAGCTGCTGGCTTGGAATGTGATGAGCGGTGGGTTTCCATCTTGTGGTTCCTTGTGGCCACAACAGGGAGAGCTGGCATTTCTGCAAATTGGCCATGAGTAGTGACATGCCAGGAATACCTTCTTACTGGGTTGCATCCTTTGGTGGGAAGGCATCAGAGATCTGTTGTGATGGGTATTAACTCATTAGACCTTACTGTATAGATAATGCTTTACAAATTGTCTTTTCCTGGGAAGATTTCCTATCTGGGCATAGTCCCAAAGATCATAAAGTGGATGGTTCTGGCTATTTTACATTACTTTCAAATAACTTGGCATTTTGGATAAACAGCTGAAGGCTGCAACCCCTTCTCTGTGCTCTCGCCCGTGATGGTGCTGCAGGTGCGGGCAGGGCTGCTGAACAGTTGACCAGAGCCAGGTGTGAATGGGGCAGAATGGACATTCCTCATGTCCAACTGCTGGGAAGTCGTGTACCACATAGGTTATCTGGGAAGAGATGTCTTGGTGATGTGGAAAAATGGATCATCTTGCCAAATTGAATTTTCATATTTCTGTAACAGTTGTTTAAAATAAAAAAAAATACTGATGTTTCTTGGGATTCACTCTTGTGTGTTTTCTAAGGGCACAAAGAGGCTTTTAAAGCTGTTTCATTTTCCAAAAGGAGGAAGAGCTCGAGTGAGCATGGGACACCCTGGTCATGGTGTTGCGACATGTTTCCCATGTGACCTCGGACAGGCCACGCAGCTGGACCAGAAGTGTCCAAAAGTGTGACTTGGCAGCCAAAATGCTGACCTGCTTGGAGATGTTGTACAGTCATGACTGTGTTGAGCTGGCATTGGCAGTTGGAGCTGGTATTTGGTTTACTTTACTGCTCCTGGATGTCTGTGGTTAGGAGCCAGGTGAGGTTAGGTGTAAAATCTAAAAAAACCCTGTTTTCCAATGCAAGCTCCACACACATTCAGAAATTATATTTTGGAGCAGCCTGTTCCTTCATGGACCATGGAAAGTTTCCAGACAGTTGGCTTAGATGTCTGACTTCTAGAGCAATTAGGGAGAGAGCAAATCCTGCCTTTTAATTTCTTGATTTCTCTGTTGCTTGTATGTCAAATGAGTTTAACATTCAGTCCTTTTTTCTCTGAAACAGAGGAGAAATAGAAAATTTGGAACTGCTGTCTGGGTACAGCAGCAGATGAGTGATGGCATTTGGGGTAACAGGTCATGGGCATATGGCATAACTGGCCATGGGCAGCATCTTTGAAACTGCCAGTGTGCCAGGAGTTAATGAACACGCTTGCATTGTTTCTCCTGATGAACCGATGCGTTAAGGCTTTGTAAGCAATTTTACTGCTTCATGCCACCACAAACCTTTTTATTTAAGATGTTCCTTTCATGAAGCTTCAAATAGCACCCACGTTGGACTGAAATTGCAATCTCCAGGAGAGATTAGGACAATTTCACTTCAGCTTTCTGTTGTGGTTGCTTGCAGGAGAGAAAAAAGAGGATAAGATAACCCAGGTTAGCACCTCACTTCAGGCTGCCAGTGGAGCCCCTCGCGGGGAGAGGGATTGGGTTACCTCACTCCTGTAATTCATCCTTCATGCCCACAACCAAGTAATCCAGCAAAACAGTGGTGAAAAGGATGGGAACGTTAAGAAAACTTTGCTGTAAGCTGAGCTGGGCAAATGATGCTCAGAGCCGCGTTGGTGCCTCCGGCACAGATTTCTCTTTGCAAAGAGCTGGACAGGGATTTTACCCAAGGTTTTGCAGTAAAAGTCCTGATGTCCATGAAGTGTGGAGCGGAGTGGGCCTCTTCTAACGCACCATACTTGGCCCTGTCTTGGTGATTAGCCTTAATTTTTGGGTGCAGTGATTCTGACTATGTTTTGCACTTATTATTGCTCAATATAAGTAATGCATTTATTTTAATTTGATTAATTATTGTTTAATATTATAATAGATTTTATTAGTACTACTTTGTATTTGTTACTCTTGCCTTTCTAGAGGAGTTAAGTGTTTCCCAGCCTTGGGATGCTCTTATGCCCCCTTTGATGCCCTTGGGCACGCTGTCCAGTTGTGTTTCCCACCATTGCCCCAACCTGTTGTCATTAATTTTCAACATTGTTTTGCACTGTAACTTGATTTTTATGGAGTCATTAAGCTAACTACAGTATTACTCTGGTGTAATTTATGTGCATTTGACATTATTGACATTTTTGCCTTATCTAGGTTAAGTCTCAAGGGTGACATCCTGGCATTCCCTGCCAGCATTACTTTTTATCTCATTACTGTAGGACTAGTTTTCAAGGTTCATTTTTTTAAAAGTAATTTCTGAGGTTCTGCTGATTTTTCCTGTGTCAGGGCTGCACAATTTTAAGAAAATTGCATTTCAACAGTAGGCTGGCTTGGGCAGCACACTGGTGCATTCAGTAATGCCAAGGAAATAATTTGCTGCAGCGCCCCAACGCATCTAATCCTTGTTTTTCCTGGGATATCTCCCATGGACCTTCTGCCTGATTTTTCTTTTGTGAGATCTGACTTGATCGTCGTCTGTTGTGGTATGTGTGGCTCCAAGCCCAGAATATCCACTGTTTTTGAAATGTGATCATTACTGATCAAAATAGGCTTTTTTCCATGATCTTACAAGATTTTGCCACTTCTCTAATAAGCTTATTTTATCCCTGCTTTGGCATCCGTACTCCTTGGTGTTATTTTGGTGTGTACTTTATATATATATCTTATATATTGCTCTGTGCATGTACATGTTACTATATGTGATTTATATACAGCCTGTCTTGCTGTCATGGGGAAATCATTCTCACTTTCGTGGTAGGATTTTGGGTTGGATGTGTCAGGTCCAACCAGTCTGTTGCCAGACCTCTCTGTGACCTGTTCCAGTTTGCTTCCCTTAATTTCCTAGTAAAACCACTGCTCCACCTGGGCAAGAGAAGACACAAACCATCCAGCAACACTGCAGTTGCCTGTAGGTGAGGGGCGTGTGGGCTTTGTAGGTCCTAGATGGAAACCCTCAAATCTCCAAGTTACAGATGCTTGCTGGCCACCTGTGTTTTTTCTTACACACCTTACTTTGCTACTTCGCTTTCCTCATGTGCCTCCTAGGGTCATGTGCATGAACTTATTAAGAGGGTAGGACTCCAACAGTGCTAACGTGCTTTTGGGGCAGAAGGGGAGCTGGAGTTAACCGTGGGTCAAGTCATGGAGGAAAGGTGGAGCCTCATGGTCAACTCCAAACTGAAGGAGCTCATGGAGCAAGATGCCCACTAAATGACCCCCTGTTTTGGTCCTGCTTGGAAGAGGACGTTCTCCTTGAATGGACACTCATGGCCTTTGTTAAGGTGGCATCTTTTTAAGGTCTTCACATGGCTGTGATGGTATCCACCAAGGAGATGGAGACCTGGTCTGTTGTGACTGTGTCAGTTTTAGGTATTTGCCTAATGTGAATCATGGTCCAGCTGGATTGTTGTAGGCACGTGAAGATTTCCAAGAAGCTCTCTAGTTTCTAGATTGATGGCCTGAAAACAGGCACATAATATATGTGTGATGTAGAGTGGAGAGGATGGTTTGTTCCTTTGAGACAGTTGGGATTTTGCAGGGGGGAGGATATAAGGCTGAATGTATTGGAGGTAAATGCATCATGTACCTTGACTGCCAGTTTTGAGGTCAGCAGTTGAGGCAGGTGTTGGACCAGAGCAGGGTATGGCCACCTCCAACAAGAGTCATGGTGGGTCTGGTATGACAGGGCAGGCTGCAAACTGGATTTCAGCTTTTTTACATCAGATTGCTGGGCTGAGGGAAGATGCAGTTCTTGGTCTAAGGAGCACTGCAGCTTGCCACCAGCAGGGCTGTGACGATCAGCGCTGGTGCTCCTTCATCCTCTGCTGGGGTTGTTACTGCTGGTTGGATCAAAAATACCGTTTCTCTGCAGAATAGGAGACCTTACAGTTTGATAGAGGCCACAAAGGTGTTAAAATGTTCAGCCTGAGTTTTGTCACTGAATGTCATCTTCAACTGGCAAGAGCTCTGAAAATGGAAAGGTTTAGGTAGTGTGAAATTACTGAAGAAGGGAAAGCACTCAACATAATTAGCTCCATAGGGAGTTTAGGATGGATTGTCAAGTGTGTTGGCATGAGTAACCCTCCCAGAATCAGTGTGGGTCCTATCAGCTGAAGAGGTATTTTCCCAGATGGGACCCTGGGTTCTCCAAGCAAGGCAGGTTGGATGTTGCTGTAGCTGCCTCTGCAGGAAGGCTCTGGCTGACACTCTGGCAACAACACTCAAAAATATGTATTATTCCCTTCACAGACGAAGCTGGAACAAGAAAAATGTCTTGTGTCAACCTGGCCTTTGAAATACAAATGAGTAAGACCAACCTCACTTGTAAATGTCATGGTGTGCTTTGTGCGCTTGCTGCATAATGCGGTTGCTTTTCTTTCCCCATTAATGCGTTTTCAGGCTTTTGCTTCAAGTGATGCTCGGACAAAAGGAAAGGAGAAGAGTCACTGAGCGCGTGTGGAGTCCTGCAGGGCTATTTCCCCACTGGGGACCTGCATTGAGCCTGGGGCAGCTTGAAACTGTCTGCATGGGCACCGTGCTCCTGTGAAAGTCCTGATGGTGGAAGTACCTGCAGCCTCATTTTCTCATGTTGTCAAATTTGGGAGAATTTTGGTCTGTTTGGTTCATCTGTCAGGTTGCGTGTGCTCACCTGTTCCTCCTGTCGTGAGGATGAGTTATCCTGTACTGGGCCACCAGTTATCGTGTTAGAAGGATGAGTTATCCTGTACTGGCCAGCAAGGCAGCCTTGCTGCAGGCTGACACCTTTGAGGTCAGCTCTTTACTGCCTTTTGCACGACGCAGTTTTGGGGTGTGCACTAACCCATGCAGTTTTTTGGTGGACTTCTTCCCCCCAGAACTGAATCACAAGGCACATACAGAGCCAAGACTGGAACAGGATCTGTTGCTTCTGCAGAGAAGCCAGTTAGGGAAACTAATTGTGTTACTTTGGGTTATACCATGATGGGCTGGCTGGTTTTGATGATGTTTCTCTTCTGTCTGTGATTAACCTGATGGTGACAGTAGAACAAAAAAATAACATTAAAAGTGAATAAAAACCTCAGAATGATATTTTGGATGCCAGAGAATGTTCATCCTCAAAGTGTAATTGTTTTAAACTAATTTGATGATTAGTTCAAGCCAGCTTTACAGACTCCTGTGTGAGCAATGGGCATTTCTGTGGAGTTAATCAGAAAGAACTGCATTTTCTTTTACCATGAGCAAAAATAGCTCTCAGACTGAGGACAATGTGTAACTGCAATGAGTGGATCTGTTGACTTAACCAGAAATACGCAACCAATAGGAAAAAAAAAAAAGAAAGAATAATCATCTGGAAATATCTCTCAGGCTTCTGAATCTGTGCTGAAAATCACTCTGGAGCTTTACTTGCAGTTGGTGGATAAAGTTGAGAGGACCAGTTGGAGTGCAGCAGTGCAGAAAATACTTTCTGGGTTTAGGTGGACCAGAGAAATGCTCATCCTCTTCTTCTCGTCTCACGCTGTGCCCATCTGCAAGGGCTAAGCTGCTGAGCATCCCAGGCTGACTTAACCCTGGGCATTTTTTCCTCTGTCTGAGAGAGGAAGAAGAAGCCAGTGGGCAAAAAGTAGAGACCTTGACCAAATTTTTGGCTGATGATTTTTGCCAGACCAGAGCTGTGTTTTGAGTGTGGTAGAGCCTAGAGAACGCTTATCCATCTCAGCTTGGATGCTGCAGGGCTGCAGTTCGAACACACATGGCCAGCACTGCAACAGTGGGCAGATGGAGGGAGTCAGCTGGCACAGAGGTGCTGGCGTGCTCCGGTGAAGGGCAGGATACCCCAACAAACCTGAGTTATCCAGCCTAAGGGATGGGAGATGGACTGTGCTTTCTCCAGATGTATGTCCATCTGCTGGCAAGCGAGATCTGGGAGCTGGGATGCCCTTCTCCTTCTCTGCCGTGCTCAAGGGGAGCACTGTGCCTCTCCTGCATCCCAAACTGGGGCTGTTTCTCTGGAGGATACATCCCTAATCCAAACCATGTCGGTTTGGCAGGATAATGGGGTAATGGCTTTAAAATGGAAGAGTGTAGATTTAGACTAGATACTAGGAGGAAACTCTTTACTGTGAGGGTGGTTAGACACTGGCACAGGTTGCCCAGGGAAGCTGTGGATGCCCCCTCCCTGGAAGTGCTCAAGGCCAGGTTGGACAGGGCTTTGAGCAGCCTGGTCTGGTGGGAGGTGTCCCTGCCCATGGCAGGGGTTGGACTGGATGAGCTTTAAGGTCCCTTCCAACCCAAACCATTCTGTGACATTATATAGTGTGGAGGGAGCACCCATCATATGCATCCTGTGTGACTGGTTAATATGCTAGCTTGCTGTGAATTTTCCCCTCCTCCCCCCTCTATTTTCAGCATGTTAGTTAAAAACAGAAACGCCTGGTGTTGTGTAACAAGCTGCCAGGGCTGTTGCTCATCCCCACGATGCTCAACCACAGAGGATGCAGGCGGGAGCTGAAGCTCCAGCTTGGTGCCCCTGTCTCTTCCTGAGCCATGACTGCGATTTAAAAAAATGTGCTAGGAGCCTGCCCAGACCGAAACGGGCTTCGTCTTCGCCAGATGACCTCAGCCTTTTTTACAACACCCTGCTTCTACGGGTCTGTGTCTTTCCAGGAGCCTGAGTCGGTATAGAGACCCATGGCTGGAGCGTCCTCTGGAGCCCCCCAGGGGAAGGGCTGAGCCTGCTGCTCCGTGGGCAGGAGCTGGCCAGGCACTTTGCCCATAAACTGCCAGTATTTAGTATGGTAAAAAATGGGTTTATAAAAAGGTTTAGTGATGGCAGGGCTGTGCCAGTTTGCTCAGTCATGTTCATAAAATAAGTAGTGTTGTTGTTTGAAGAAAGGTGCTGAAATATTCCCCATAGTCCCTTGCAAGCAGCTGGTGCCATTAGTGAGGATTTACTGTCCCTTCTCTCCATTTCTCTTTCCTGTCCATCTCTGATGATAATTTTGAGTCTTTCTGCTACGTGTTTCTTTAACTTTTTGTTCACTTAATAACTTCTAAGGCGTGCTGTTAACTTTATTGAATTTGAGTGCTTTTGCCTTGACTGTGTTGAGTGGTGCATGCTGACTGGATCATTGCTGTTATTTCAGGTTTCCCCATGTCTTCCCACAGGCTGCTTTTGATTTCAAAGATGTATTTGTTGAAGAAAAAAAGAAGACTTCCACAAAAATGCCCATTGCACCTCTGACACTTTCAAGTGTGATGCCTGCTGAGCATCTATCCTGTTTCACTTGAGGTCCTAGCTGGGGAGAGGAGGAGTTTGAGTGGGTTTAAGTCCAGAGAAGAACACTGAAATAGAAGAGTTATCCTTGGGAAAGGTGAGTCTAGAACTATTTGGTGGCAGAACAAGAAGAGGATGTGGATTAGGTGGGCACATGGGTTCATAAAACGGTTTATTTCTTAAATTGTAGATGCTTCATACTATTAGCATTGAAATGGCTCCAGCTGATCTTTGGACTCAGCGTCTCATTGAAAAGCAAAGAGCAAATGAGGTGTGGGAATACAGCATTTCTTTTCTTTTTTGGTTGCTGAATATATTTCTCCGTGAAGCGGAGTTAGCAGCAAGACTGTACATGGCTTATTTTGGGAGCACTGTTTCTATGGAATACAAGGCATTTATAATTTCTGCTGGTTTGTTTTTTTGTTCTTTTTTCTCCTTTCTTAATACTAAAACTTGCTTTATGCAGAAAACAGTAGAAAGTGACAGAACTGTCACCTAATTTCTTTTACACCCACCGTTCTCCAGTGCTCCGGATTGCAACCCAGCAGCATCAGCTACCTCCTTGTCTCCTTCCTCCTCTGTGGAACCTCCCGTGCCCTTCTCAAGCCCCAATTTCATGGCGGTAATGACCTGGGGTGAGCCAGCAGCGTGGCTTTGGTCCAGATCAGCCCTGGGTGTTCACTTGCCTCTCCGTGGGACCGGGCTGAACTCGCCACACAAAGGTTACGTGGGCTTGGCCGTGTTTGGGCTGGCTCTGTGCCGGCTGCGGGAGGGCAGGTGATACTGGATGGGGAGCACTTGGATGGTGCCTGATGTGGCTTTGCCTGTTACCATTTCTGAGTGGACGTGGGCAGGCCAAGCAGCACCACGTCATGCCAACTTGCACAGCTCCTGCAGTGGCAGCTGGGGTTGGATTTTATTGTGCCATTTACCAAAGTATTTTCATCCCAGCTCAGTTCTTTAATACAATGAATCGTGGCTGCACGCTGCCTGGTTTGCCCCCATGGTAGTCGCTTTATCTGCCTTCCCCCCCATCTCTGTAACATCTTTCACACTGCAGTGAGGCTCCTTCATACCTGTCCTATTTATCCCTGTTTTAATTCTTGCCACTCTTACACCTTTTGTTAGGTTCTGCTGTCCTCACTCTCTCTTCTCATGGTTTGGAAACTTAATTGCTTTTCTTTTTACTGCTTGGTTTTCTGCAAGTCTCTTGTTCTGCAATGCTTCCTTCTGTGTTTGAAGAGTCCTCTGCGTAATATCTCGGAGTGAAGCCAAAATACAGAGGACCACCAGAACTTGCCCAAAAGAATGAGAGATCTGATGATCTTTTCCACCAGAAATCTTCCAGGGTCTGCAATGTCCAAATTCACATGGTCCATGGGACACAGATCTCCAGGGAAGAGGAGCTGCACATGAGACCTGGAGGGACATGCTGGGCCACCAGGTCCTGTGTGCTGCAGGTCAGTGTCTCCAGCTTTGCTTCCCGTGCTGTGCTGGTGCTGGTGCTCTCCCACCCGTGACTCGTCCTCTCTCCACCCAGGGTCACTGGTGTCTCGTGGGCAGGAGGAGCTGGCACAGCCCCTGCTGCCTCTCCTCCTGTTGGACCCCTGCCGTTTGCCTCCAGCCCCTCTGTCCTAGCCCTTAATTTTTGCTTCTCGCCTGTGTGCCAGCCCCTGCCCTGACTCAGCCCTGCTGGAACATCCCTACTCCCTCGCCCCGGGCTGCCAATTTCTGGGTGCTTGTTCAGGGCCATTTCTGATGCCCAGTGAAATTTTTCCACCAAACTTGTCACTTTGGACTTGGTCCTTGCATCCCCACAACCCAGGATGGGGCATGGTCTGCCCACGCCATCGCTGGTGCTGTCTGCACCTACAGCTGCAGCCACCCTTCGCGCACCCTTCTCCCTTTGCAGTTGTTGTGGTAAATTTAATTCAAGTTAAAAGTGACCTGAATGAAATTATGTTTAAAAATAGAATAAAAGAAGATCATGTGTTGGAGAAGATGGTTTGCAGAGCTGAGTTGTGGCCGTGCTGCTCATGGGCAGCAGTACTGGTGCTGGGAGGCAGAACGTGGCCCAGAGGGCAGCATCCCTAATTCAGATCGACGGAGTGGCGGCGGAGCCACACCTCAAATCTGTCGGAGCCCTTTCTGGCAAACCACTTCAAAAGGAGTGTTTCAGTGTGGTTTAATGAACAGAAGAGAAAGCCCAGCGCAGGTCACGCACAGGTTGCAAGGCAGGAGTTACCAGCTGCAGGCATCTGTAGGAGTGATCAGAGCTTCAAGATCCTGTGCCCAGTGCTGACACGAAGGGCACCAGGGGCAAGAGCAACTTTCCTGTCTGCTCACTTGCTTTTTTTTCCCCTCTTGGATGTTTTGTGCAATTTTCAAAGCATCACATGCATATTCTGTTTCTCTTCTCCTGGACTAAGCAGTCATCATCTCCTTTTTCTTGGGTGGTTACAGAGGTAGGGAGTGGCAAAATAGTTTTTCAGAGATAAGTGTGTTTGTCAGGGAATCTGGGGATGGGTGGTACCTGGGAATAGTTTTTGCTGTTTGTTTGAAGCAGCTTGGATTTCTGAAGGAAAATCAGAGGTATTTTCCTTAGGATGAGCTGCTTGCAAGTATCCAGCCAAGTAGGCTGAGAAACTCCAAGCAAAACAAAAACAGACCCCAGGACCATTCTCTTCAGCTGCCAGATTTGTGTCTGATTTGGGATTTTAATTCTAGGGAATTTCCCAAAATGAAAATGAGCCTCTAATATGTTACCATCTACCTTTCCTTTTCCTTCTCTTCCTCCCTTCCTGCTTCTCCTTTTCCACCTCTCCCTTCTGCCACTTGTTGGCCGTATGATGGGCTGTTTTGGGAGGTGCTGTCTCCTGCTGGGTGAGCTTTCTGCTGGTTGCTGGGATGGGTCAGCTCCTGGAGAGAGCACCAGCACCAGCTGTGGCTCTGGGGAGATGGGGAAGGGGTACCTGGTTTTTGGTGATGATGAGTTATTAGACTTGTTTCACACTGTGGAGCTGAACCATGAGTTTCAGCCCGGTCCACCTCACCCTTTGGGGTTGCATCCACATGACTCATAAAATGAAAAAGTTTTGTTTATTTTAGTTGGGGTTTTTTTTGTTTTGTTTTCCCTCCAAAAAGGTGAGCTGCTTCAGTAGTCCTGAAAGCACTGAGGTGTAGAAGGTCATTGATTTTTTTTCCTCTAACTTATCTTGAAACTAGTCAGAGCCCTCCATAGGTAAACACAGCATAGGGTATAATTTTATTTCAGCAGAACAGTCTATTACACTACAAACTCCTTTTATTTCGGTATATGGTTGTCTAGGTGCACATCTAGAAATACACTTTCTTCTCATGTGTTTACTGAGGTGTTCAAGCTAAATATGATTGAGCTTGGTGGCTCCCCAGATGGTTCATCGGGCTCTTCCAGGCCCTATCTGTACACAAGGACATTGACAATGCAGCAAGCAGCTGTTTTCCCACCTTTAAAGGACATAAGTTGTTGGCGGTGCCTTTTGATGATCGCTTAGGATTTTAAAGCCTTTCTTTGTACATCCACATCTATTTTTTTATTGGCTAAATTTCAATTCACTCTCTTCTCTGTGAACAATTTCCTTTTTGTTGAATAAACTGTTCAGTGCAAACCGTAGCAATGAGGTCAGACCTGTTGTGGGGGTTATGTTTGGTTGGGTTTTTAGCAGCTGTTTCCTCCCAAGGGTGGATTTCCCTTCATTATACACCTTCTTGCTGGTTCTCCAAACCTTTCTCACCTTGTGAGTTCCTACATCTTTTTTTCAGTGGTGATGAGGGATCCTTTCAAGGAAATTTCAGTTTTCTGACAATAGACTTGCATTTCTTATATTGTTTCCTATAGACACATACAACACAGTGCATGGTTTCATGAGGACCAAATGGCTTGAAAACCACCATTTGAACAGGGCAAGTTCATTTAAATCTGTTCCTTTGAATTGTTTCTGTTTATGGTTATTAGGAATTTTCTGGGTCGTTGATGATTTATAACCTTCCATTCTCATGGAAACGTTGTGGAAGACAAAACCAAAGGTCTGCTTGGCATTTGCCTAGGGCACCCAATTTGGGCATAAGGGCTTGGACAGAACACGTTACTAATGTGGCTCTGTGACTTTGTCTGAAGCTGGATTGAGTCCCAGTTGGCTTTAGGCACAAGCAGAGCAAGCCCAGGTCTGTCCGCACATGTTTTGGTAGACTCATCCCACTGGGATCATGTGAAATTCCTACTCATCGGAGCCTTAGAGGGACCTTCTTGCCTTTGGCTGTACCTGTGAACTGTGTAGCACTGGGTGTACAAAATAATCAAAGTGAAAATGCCTGTCATGTGAAATTGTTGCATTTATATAAACAAAGAGAGTTGTTTGTGTTCAGCCAAGCAGAACCTTGCTGTTTCTCACAGGACAGTGTTTTCAGCCTTGCCCTCCTTGGAGAAACCCTGATCAAAAGCACTGACCTAAAGGGCGGGTGATGGCGAGGTGATAAGCACAAGCTCTCGCCCAAGAAACATTTTCATGTGCATATTTGCAAAACCTCTGGTGTGGCCCGTGGGAAATGCCTGCTACTGGGGAAGTCAGAGCAGTGCAAGTGCTGTGGAGTTCCTCTGCATGGGGCAAAACAGTCCTGAATCTGCAGAGATGTGGCTCAGCCCCAGTAAGGAAGACTACAAGAGATAGGAGACCTCTCTCTTTATATATAAGGTCTATAAGGCCTGTGGTTTGTGCCTGGTTTCTCTCATTACAGTGTCAGTTCAGGCCAAATTCAACTAAAAGATAAGTGAGAAAGGGGGAAAAAAACCTCAACCCTGCTGTGTGTGCACCTCCTTTTTGTGCTGCAATGCACAGGTCTCAGGTGACTGTTGGACTGTCATCAGTCAGCAAGCCACCGGCACGGTACTGCGTGGCCAGCCCTGGAGCCTGGTGGAGGAACTTCCCTTGCAAGCCTCTTCAGGACAGCAGAGGGAAAGTCACCTCTGCATGGGCTTGGTTTGCTTTTTCAATGTCTTTCAATCTGCTGGTAGCATCCGCTGAGCTGTGACTCTGTGTTAGAGCTGCCCGGGGTGTGAGCTGTAATGCTCACGGGTTGTGTTCCTGGCCAGTTGAATATCTCCTTGATTTGATAGCAGAGATGCCAGTGCACATGTGGGGAATGGAGGTACTGGCAGAGTTTGGACCAGAGTGCTCCGAGCTCTTGCTCAGGGCTGCCCCTGCTCCTGAGGCTAAATGGCAGCAGGGGCTGCTTGAGGGTGGTCACCTTTGGGTGACGAAAGAAGGAATGGAAAAGATTCAGAGATCCAGACCAGTTCATCTGGTCCCTGTGAACACAGTGACACTGATGAGGACAGGCTGAGAGAGTTGTATTGTTCAGCCTGGAGAAGAGAAGGCTTTGGGGAGACCTTATTGTGGCCTTTGAGTACCTGAAGGGGTCTTATAAGAAGGATCGGGAGGGACTTTTTAGTAGAGCCTGTTGTGATAGGACAAGGGGTAATGTTTTTAAATCAGAAGAGGGTAGATTCAGACTAGATCCAAGGAAGAAGTATTTTGTGATTAGGGTGTTGAAACACTGGCACAGGTTGCCCAGGGGTTGGTAGATGCCCCATCCATGGAATCATTCAAGGTCCGGTTGGAGAGGGCTCTGAGCAACCTAATCTAGTGCAAGATATCCCTGCTCATTGCAGGGGTTTGTACTAGGTGATTTTTAAGGGTCCTTTACAGCCCAACCTATTTGTGATTTTGTGATTTCCAGTCTAGTACAGAGAATGTCCATAAGGTGCAGTCATTGGTGGAGCAGCCACACTGGAATAGTCAACGTGGAGCTTATGCAAGGACAATGCTGTGCTCTTCCACATGTACTAAAAAACCATCATGAGATTTCTTCCATGCTACCAAGAGTGGTATGTCAAGAGATGTTAGTAGTAGGGCATCTGAATCTTGGTGCACTGGGAAATGCCCTCAGGTAACTTCATGGCAACATTATGCGAGTGGACTTCTTAGCCATGTTCTGTGCTTTAAATCTGAGGATCATGCCTAGTACAAACAGATATCTCAACCTTGATGGGTGTTTAAACGTGTTATTTACACCACTGTACACCAGGAGCACTAACTGTGCCACCAGAGCATATCGTTCATTGTACAAGTGTTGAATCGAAGGCTGTCCATCCTCCAAGGAGCTTATAGTCTCGATCAATTATGGAAGGTTGTGGTTGGATATATGCAGATGGGGGAATAAAATGAAAATGCTAGGGCACTATTGATCATCTTGACAGACGTGTCTCAGAACACCAGCAGCCTCACAGTTACTGAGTTTTCTTGTAAATGTCAGAGCAAAGAAGAGTTTTGATGAAGTCGATGTGGTGGTTTGGCACACATTAGAGAGGAATTTCTACCAGGCAAGAAAGGGGCAGGAAGGGAGAAAATATCATTCGATATCAAAGGTGTTTTCCACTGACTGGCCCAGGAGATGAGCTTCCTAAGTAGAAGTCAACATTGTAAGGGTCAACAGCAGATAGTGGGTGTTGTAAGGCATGGGCAATGCCTTGAGAGTTAGAGAGCTGAGGGAATAGGAAAAGTCGGGAGCCTTGAGAAGGTAAATGGGATAGAGAACATGACCTATGTGGTGGGATAGCCTTTGGTCAGAAGTTAGGTTTCTCAGGGAAGGGTAGTTGCGTTGGCTGTGATGTGAGAAAATGAGAGCTGTGATGGCAACAGCAGATTTGGATACTGGATGAAAAGGTGTCAAAGATGACCTGAGACTTAATTTTGAACATAAGATGACCATTCTGGAATAGAGAGGAGGTTCTGTGAGAAGGAGGGCTAGGTGTGTGTTCCTGGTTGGAGGTGAAGGGGAGGTAGAGAACCATGGCCAGAGCCACAGGGTCCATGGGGAAGGAGGCCTTCAGTTCAACTGGAGGATGGTGAAGATCTAGGAAGGGTTAATTTCTGAAGAGATGAGAGGTGGTGCAGTCAGATGCAGGTTTGAGGAACCAAGGCCAAGCGGGGGAACCTTTGGATTCTCACCTTTGACTATGGAGCCACTATTTTTTTTTCAGTAAAAACTTGAATAAATAACATTATTGCTTCCAGATCCTCTGCAGATATACCAGTTCAGGTAGGGAGAAGCTTTGGATGTAAGATCATCAGCAGAGACTTTGCATGTCTGCTTTGATCAGGGACCCGTGCTGCACCCCTGCCCAGTGCGGTGTCTGCCTGGCTCCATGCCCTTTCTATCCCATCTCCACACACTGGTGGTGGGGATGCTGGTCCCATAAAAGAGGCATGTACTGACGTCTCTGCCTGGTCACACACGCCGGCTCTGGAAAACCTCAGCTCCTAGATGACAAACATAGCAGGGCTCTGTCTGCAAAGGTATATGGTTACAAAACACACACCCGCACGCTCACACGGCTTAACCAAAACCCGCCTCGTTTTTAGCAGTTTGTGAGGGTTTATTCATTACCCCTCAGCAGAGGAATGCAGGAATGTGAGCAGCGTTAAATCTATTCATTTGGCGGAGAGGCATCTCCTCTCCCCTGCTCCAGCCTGCTTGGCTTTAATGATAATTGCACCTCTTGAGTTGTTGAGTTGGCTCCGCACCATGCAGGCCCACCCCACCCCGCGCAGATGTGTGTGGCACAGTGCTGGGAAGGAAGGCTGAAGCTGAGGAAGATGCTTAGGTTTGATGCTTTAAAGCATGACTGTCCTTCCCACTGGGTTGCACCCTGCATCCTGCCCTGCATCCTGTACTCAAACCCCTTCCCTTGCTTCTCTGCCTGCTTCCAGAAAGGCTTTTGTGCTCCTTCTGGTACCTGAGGTTTGAACGATTCCTACCTCCTTCCCAAAGAGCCTGTCCAGAGCCTGTGCAGTGGTGCCCTGCTGCTGACACAGGCAGAGGATGGATGATGGATGCTCTTTTGCTCTTGAGTCTGGACAGGGAGGAGCAGAATAGTCACTCCCTTACTCTTATGTATCCTGCTGGGACACTTATTTTGCCTTTTTTGTTATTATTATTTCTTTAGTGCCTCTGATTAATCATCCCCAGATGCATCTAACAGGATCCTGCCATTTACAAATTAACTATTCATTTCAAAAGCCTTGTCGCTTTAAAAAGGGGAAATAAAAAACCAAAAAGGCAGCAGCAGTAATTGTTGTTGTCTTGTTAAGAATTTGAAAGATGTAATAAAATCGGCTTTTAGGTTTATTCGCGCTCCCCGTTCCCAGGGGAGGAATGCGGTGCTTGTGCACGACCCGGCTGCTTGCGGGAGCTGCTGCCGTCACCACTCTCAGTGCCTCTGCTGGAGTTTCACATCAAGGGCCTGGGAAGTCGAGGGGAACTGGTAATGCTGGGTCCGTAATGTGTAGATGAATGTTTTGTGTTAGGGGCAGATGCACAGGCTGGGCAGCTGGAGGGATCGCTGGCAGAACTGAGCGGTGTGGGTGCGATAGTACTGTCCATCTAATGGAAGAAACTGATACGGTTGAATTGGAGCCACAGAGACACATAGAGGCTTTTATTGAAGGGAGCTTTAAGGTCTGTGCTTAAAGAACACTGGTTTTAAGGGTCTAAGCAGCCTAATCCAGTCAATTAGCTGGGGGCCAGGAATGAGGTTTGCGTAGCCATCCCAGGTTTGGGATGCTCAGGGGTGGTGCTTCTGTACCTAGCTTCTGAATTTTAGGCTAAGCCACTAAGCTGCTTTGGGCCCATGGTCCATAGATGAACAGTGAGAGCTGGCACAGAGGTGGTCCTCCATGCTCTGAATCAGGCTCATTTTTGGTCATGAGTATTGCTGGTAGATAGCTCCTGTCCAGTTTCCTCTTAGTAAAGTTGGTGGACTTCTCTGGAGGTGTGACCTTTGGACACATCATCCTTAGTTGCTATGATGATAATCATAGAATCATAAAATAGTCTGGGTTGGAAGGAACCTCTAAAGGTTCTTTAATTATTCATTTATATGCTAATTTAACAGGTTATGAGAAGGCCAAATGAATTAATATGAGGAAGATGAGGGGATGAGATGGACAAGATGGGGTCACTAGAGCAAGTGCAGGAATTAAAGAAGAGCAAATAAGTCTATGGACAGGTCAGACACTTTTTGGGCTGCTTTCTCCTGGCACATTCACTGCCCTGGGCTGAGAAGAAGTGGTTGCTTGACAGCACGCTAAAGAATACATATGACAAATAATAGAAATATTTTGCTTCATCTTACATCTTGGTGGTACTCCAGTCAGGCTGAACCTGCTGACCGTCGGGTATTCTCCATGGTCACCTGTACTGGTGGCTTGAACAGTCGAGCACCATCACAGCAAAGTCTGCGTCAGCTGCTGCTGAAAGGATCCAGCTTTGCAACCTTTGGGCAACTCTAAGGTCCTCTTTGCTTTGATGGGGACCCTGTGCAATGAGGTCCACTCCCATCCCATGTGTCTCCTGTTTCCCTGAAATGTCCTCTCCCAGTCACCTTGGAGCATAGTTGTTTAATTCAGACCTTAGACACTGAGAGTTTGGGACTGGACAGTGGTGACAGAACAGAAATACTTAACACTTTTTAGGAGTTTTTTGCTTGAAAACACCTGCAGGCATCAGTCTTACTTAATAGATGGGGAAACTGAGGCACGCCTGCTACCTTATCTGACAGCCCTTGCTCTCTCTAGAAAGTCTGCATTCCTAAACCTTAGAAACAGCTCACTTCTGATGGGGAAAAAAAGAAGAAGCAACTCAAGTATTTTGGACTATGCCCTCAGCAAGGACAGTGGCCACCACTTTCCAACCCGTGTGATGCTGGGGCATGCCTCTCCCTGGGAAATACGGCGTAACTGCCCCGGCTCGCCTGCCAGTAACTCGTACCCTGCGGCAAGGCAGCAGTGGGATGGACAGGCTTGTGCCGAACCCATCCTGCCTTCTCCTCTCCCAGCGGGTTGTTGGGCAACATTGGAGGGGTTGCTCAACCTTTCTGAATTGCAGTTTCTCCATCCGCATGACATGCTAACAGCACTTAAGTAGTCTGTTAAGTGCTTTGAGATCTATGGAAGCCAATTAAAAGAGATACAGGAGAGGGTGGGGGAAGGGATACAAGTGTCAGGAATTTAATTGGGAAATCTTTTTCATCATCTCACCTTTGTATTTATTCTGATCCCTTTGCTACTGTCAGCTTTCTAGAGCTAGATCAAGACTGCGGGTAATGCAAGGCCCTGAACCTTGCTGTTGCTGCTGGGTGATGCCTGACATCATTACTGTGCTAACACCAGTGGCAAGGCTGATAGAAAATATTTGTGTTTCCTGGAACGTAACCTCTGTGGGATAAGAAGAGGTCCTGGCGCCGTGCTCTGCCCAGATCTAGCTGCAGATAATGGAGTTTTTCCTACCGACATCTTAGGCTGATGCATGGTCTTATGATGCGGTCCTTTTGCAGCATCCTTGCTGTGCCAGCCTTCCTTCATGGGCTTTCTTGTCTGGCGTCAGGTGGTCGGTTGATGTTTTGGGGCTTGGACCGTGCCAGCTGCACATTGCCCAGTCAAGCAGGGCACAGCTGATGACTCCGTGCTTGCTCAGCGGTCACTGCATCCCTTTCCCTGGCTCTCTGGCTGCCAGCTCCGCTCAGTGCCGTACGGACGCACCCTCAGGGGAGCAGGGCAAGTGCCTGCGATCCTTCATCCTCCTCCTCGCCGGTGCTGGGGCTGGCCAGCGAGCCGGCATCAAAGCAAAATTCCCAACTCGTGTCTCTTTTCTCGGAGGCTGCCTGGCTCCAGCGTTGGCTCTTGTTGGCGCTGAAGCCTGCCTGGGAATGGGCGCGACTCCCGCATAGCTCCTGGGTTGACTCTCATTAGGAAGGGCGTATGCTGCAGAGGGGGTGAGCTGTGCCTCTCGTTTGTTTCGCTGCGTAGCAGCTGGGCTGTAGAGCCAGGACGCGGAGCTGGGTTTCTTTCCCGGGGCTTGTTCTCACCGACGCTCGCCCTGGCTGGCAGCCCGGAGTGGTTAATGCCGGCACAGCAGCAGTGTCCTGCATGGCCAAACCCACCCTGTGCCAGGCTATTCGGCTGGACCCCTGGGTGGGTGCCTCGTCAGAGCCACTCAGTGGTTTGAGGTGGGGGTCTCACCTTCGCCTAGGTTTCCTCACACACTCTGTGGTAGTGAAAGGCACCTCCAGGATAGAAGTCACAGCCCCCAATTCTAGTGCTGCTGTCTTGCAGCTCCCTCCCGTAGCTGGTGGTCCCAGGGTAGCTCAGAAACCCAAACTGGTCACTTAGCTAGTAAAGTAGCGTGGCGATGAGTGCCAGAGCCAAGGAGTGAGTTGTTCTGTGCTGTCCAGACCAAGTGGAGAGAGACAGGATTCAGAAACTCCCCAGAGATGGGCTCCCAGCTCAGTAATGCCCAGTGTCACTGAGTGAAATGCCACAGTCCTGTCCCTACGTCTTCCCACTGACCTGCATCGTCATCACTCATGCTTTGGGTACGTCGGAGTGCAGCAACCGGAGCAGCTCAGGTGCTTTTAGGAGGTGAGGTGTGTGCGTTGCTCACTTGTCTCCTTCAAGGAGGAGGAAGAACAGGTTGCAGAGAGGTTGGAGATGCCCCATACCTGGAAACATTCAAGGTCGGGTTGGACGGGGCTCTACGCAACCTGATCTAGTTGAAGATGTCCTTGCTCATTGCAGGGAGCTTGGGCTAGATGACCTCTAAGGGTCTCTTCCAACCCAAACCATTCTATAAGGACTAACCCAGAGGGCAACCCCTAGCCCAGCTAACCCAAAGAGGCACCTGGGGTGCAGGGCATCCCTGCAGCCTTGGCATGGAGCAGCAGGAGCTGCAGGAGTGAAGGACAGGGGGTGATCACAGTGGTGTGGGCAGCATAGGGATGATTGTGTGTGTGGAGGGGAGGTCTGAGCACTCAGGTCACTCACAAATTCCTCTCAACATGGGTGACTCAAGGCCTTTATAAAGGCCATCGCTAGTTAGCCGACAGACTGTGCCTGTTCTTCGATAGCGGTACCCAAAGGCAAAGCACGGTGGGTTTTTTTTTTGCATCTTCCCACAGGATGTGCCTTTTGGGGCACTGAAGAACATCTCTGCATTTTTTGGGACATAGCATGAATACTTTCAGCAAATAAAACAAATGCCCATGTCTGTCCCGTGTGAGTATGTACAAGGCCGTACAAGATAAGTCCACTTGAAGAGATCAGCATCTTGTTACTCCTCCGCTGCTTCTTGGTCAGACAGACTGGTGAAGCTGTTGTGTCCTTTGCTGGTGTATGGAGACAGTATATACCAAGCTTCAGCCGTAGGCTTCACTTTAAGCCAGTCAGCTGAGGAACAGGTTAACGCAGCTGAATTCAGTCCCATTTCTGGATAGCGTGCATAACTCTGGCTAGTGACTAAAAATAGAAGCCAGTGGCCATGCTTGGTGGCTCATCCCTTCAGCAGCCGAGCAGCTTTACTGTGAAATCTGGGCCTCCTTCTGCACTGCTGCACCTGAAACTCTTTCAGGCTGCCGACAGCGAGGGATGTTGGTGAACCCACTCACAACGTGGAACCCGTCCAGCTGAGGTGACTCTGTTTTTTCCCTCCCCCAGGTTGTTATTCTGTAGGTTTGGTTCCCCAATCCAGTTTGTGGTCTTGCATGGCAAACTGGCATGTGCTGGCATGGCTGAGAGGGAGGAGCGAATGGAAACAATATCATGGGTTGGTACCGATGCCAAAAATCTTGTGGGGGAGAGTCACAGGCATAATCACATCGAAACCTGGTGAGTTGCAGCTGAACCAGGAACCTCCTTGGGCTTTGTGCCTCTCCACTCTACCCTGCTCCCCAGGGTGGTTTGGTTGATGATGATAAATGGGAAAGTCTCTGCACCCACGTATCTGCACACACAGTTTGTTCCTTTGTGCTCTTGCTTTTAGAGTTAACATCACAAAGTGGTGAAGGTATGAAGAGTTTCTGATATTTCTTTTCATATCCTCACCTTTTTCTGTGTTCATATCCCATCCTGATGCTCTCCATCAGCATTGGTCCAGAGCAAGACCGCCCCTGTTAGGTGTGAGGCTGGGAGGAGCTGCACTGGCTGCCCACACTGGCCCTTTTTGTCCTTCTTGCCTCAGCTAAGACAGGATCCCCCTCCCAGCAGCCTTGTTTCTTTATGGTGTGTGTGGAGCTGGGTTTTCAACCTTTTGCTGGCTGTTTCCTTAGCAGGGGGTTGCTTGCCAGCATCCTCGCTGCAGCACAGGGATGGAGCCGCTGATGCTCACTGCAGAGAGGTTGGACTAGATGACCTTACAAGGTCCCTTCTACTTAAACCATTCCATGATTTTATGATCCCTAATACTGTGGTCCAGCAGGTGATTATTTCTAAAGGAGCCCCTTTTGAAGAGGGTACATCCTTCCTCTTCACAGCTTTCTTGCAGTGCATGGCATTTCTGAGATGCACCATTTTCCCCAGCACAGTGTGCAGGAACACCAAATTTTCTCTTTTCTTTGATCCAGGGCTTTTAACGGAGCAGCATGATGCTCCTGCATCAACTGAACGGCTTTGATTCTGCCAAGCAGTGTGGTGTGCACGTGTCCAGGTTGACAGGGGTTATAAATGTACATTTCCTTGCAAAGTTACCCTTGCAGAAGTCAAGGGTAAATGAAACCAAAGCTCACTATTGCACTATTGTTATTATTGTTGTTGTTGTTATTATTATTATCCTAATGGTGTTTTTAGCACTTACTAGTGGATGCAAGGAGATGCTGCATCAGTGTATACCTGCCATGTCCCTTGCTAGCTCACAGCTCTTATCATAGGTTCAAGAGGAGATGCTAACAAGAGCCGGATCCCAAAAAGGTGTTTTCCTGTAAAACCCTGGAGGCGGATCGCCCTAATGGGAAGTGACTCGCTGCAAACTTGTGGCCAGAGGAAGACGGATGATTTTGAGCAGGGGTTTTGTGACCCGAAACTTAAGCCTGTGCCTGGGTCACTGCCCTTCTTTCAAGTTGTTTTCACTGGACTGGAAGCTTTATTGTTACGCATGGAGTTGCATCCAGGGAGGATCTGAAAGGTTTCTTAGCCCTTTGCCATACAGTGAAAGCAAAAAGGAATGATAATACAATAAATCCAGAGCAAGCCAAGCATCCTGCAAAAAAAGACCCTGAAAGGCTGAAAAACTCCTGCAAAGGAGGATGCAGGGTTTGTATTGCCTGTTCAGCAAACAACCCACATCTGGGTTGGGATTGCACCAAAGGTTTATCCAGAAATTCAATGCCATTTGCAATGTTACACAGGTAACAGTGCTTTTTTCCTCTCTTCTCCCTTCATCTTTACTCTGATGTTTTTGACTGAATAACAGTGCAAATCTGTGGCTGTATAAATACCAAGCAGGGGGAAAAAAAACCAACAGCAGAAACCACAGGCATTGTTTAAGTGGTTCTTTGATGTAGTTCACCCGTGAATATAAACTCTGTGAGCCTTCTGGGATGGTTTTGGGCTAAAAGGGGCTTTAGACTGGTTTGCTGGGTGCCTTATAAAAGCACTTCACAGATGTTTCCTTCTCATCCTTTCCCTCTTTAATGCGTGTCCCCTGCAGAAAATGCGCTGGTGCTCTGAGATCCCAAGATTAAACCCCTTTTACTGCGCAAATAATGCTTGGGATCCACAATTCGTATATAATTGAAGGAGATGAGTCCAGGTTCAGGTGCTGCTGGACCTGTCATCTATGTTAGCATCATTATTGGGAATGGGGATTGCTTGGGGTGGATCCTGCAGCCTGTGTTGGAGTCAGGAGTGGGACCACGCTGGTAGCACAGGGTATGTGGTGAGGAAGGGGTCTGTGGTGAGGAAGGAGAGACCAATTTGGGGTGATTTGGCAGCTGGGCTGTTTATTTGTTGGAGAGCACGTGGGGAGAACGAGTCTGTGATGCTCAGGAATAAATTTGGCCTGATACTGAAGTACCAGCTCCCAGGAAATTGCCATCAGAGTAATTAGCGTGTGCTGACTTATTTGTACAGTGATAACAGCAGGAAAGTATTGAAGCAGGAAAAACAAACACATTATTCATCTGAACCTTCAATCCGCAGCCTTTACCTGACAGCACACTATTTGCAATAGGCAGGGTTATTTTTAGGCTTCCAAGTCAGGTGGGTCCTTTTTTCTTGGTTTGTTTTGCATTTTGTTTTTTTGGGGTTTTTTTGGGTTTTTTTCTTTATTTTTATTTTGCTGGCATAAATTGGAAATGAATCTGGGCTTAAGAGATAATCAAATGCATTTTTAAAATAAACCTTTGGAGTACCAAAGAGAGTGTTTTCTACGGAAGTGCTAAGGGCTCTCAAGACATGGGCCCTTGCAAGTGGAATGTAAATGCTGCAGACAGCAGCTGGGCTTGGCATCACTGCAGATGTGTCCATATGCTCCAGGTCCTAGAATGAGATCCCTCTTTCTATCAGAAGTTTTTGTTGTAACCATGAGCATCTTCTTTAGCCTGGGTTTCCCTGCTCAGTGACAAACACCGGCCAGGGTAGAGTTGCCCCTCGAGATGTGAGCACAGAGGAGAAGGTTTCATAACTTGGATAATAATTATTATTAATGAGAGGCTATGGGAGAATGGCATGGGGTCACAGGAGTGTGTGGTGGTGAGGCATCCGAGGAGGATGTCTGGGGAAGGGCAGCCTTATATGTGTGTGTATACAGAAGAACTGGTAGAGAGCAGGAGACGTTTGGAGACTGGGCCGGGGTGGGGGGGGGAAGTGGCTGTGGAGGAGTGTGTGGATTCACCTCGGAATGGAAAAAATGGGGATGAAAATGTTTGCTCTGCCCCTCCTTTCCATCCCTGTCCTCTCCTTCTGACTGTGGTGTCACCCCCAGCCCCACCTCCAGGCACTTGTGCTAAATCCTTTGAAAGCTTCTCTTCTCCTTTGGTGATTAGAAATAAATAAAAAAGGGTGGGGGCAGAAGACAGGCTGTCTGCAGGGGAAGAGTGCTAAGGGGCCCCAGGGTTTCTCCTGGAGATGGGTTTTGTGAAGGGCTGAGGAAATCACCAGGCAAAGCACCTCCCACAGCCAGCAGCTGTATCACAGGCACCCCTAGTGCAAATGCAATGCAGATAAATCAGAGTTAAAGTGCCTTTTTTAAATACCAAAGGCTTTTAAGTAGCCATCAAAAAGGTGAGTTACCATCTCCATATCTTGAGATCTTTGCATGGAGCCTGCATGCCTCCCTGGAAGGTGGGGCTTGGGCAAACACCAGCAATACAGCTCAAATCAAAGGTAAATGAGTGAAACTCGGGACCTCCCTTGTGCAAGATTCAGCCTGGGTGACCCAGTGGTCCTTAAAGTGTAAGGAAGTAATTCCCAATGCCTTGCAGCCCCAAAATTTCATTCCCATCCCTAGCTCCCCCTATATTTTCCAGCTGCCATGTGCAGGTCTGGGGTTGGATTTTGACTGCAGCATCCAGTTTTCCTCAGGAGCCATAGCAGCTCCTTGGTTTTTGTGCCACAGAGTAGTTCACTCTCTTAATCCTATTGCTGTCTCAGTAGGGCTGCACATTTTAAGCTCTGATGGAAGAAGAGATGGGGGTGAGGGCAAATATTGCAAATGCACAACCATGAACCAATACCATGATGATGAAAAGACTTCATACAAACCAGCCAGGAGCTGGGATTTGCTTTCTGTTTGCAGAAGGGGCTGGACCAGAACATTAACATCCTTAGGGCTTTTCAGCTCTCTAAGAGAGAATGCAGTGAGGGACCATATCCTGAGACATAGTTTTGAGGCTTAGAGGAGCCCTGCAGATGTGAAGCCTAAATATGATTAAAATCATTGAACATTTCAGAGCATAAGAGTTGGGAGCTTCGTTCTTTTAGCTCAAGTTGCTTTTAGTCCGTGGACATGGACCTCCTTATGCTTGCTCAGCCTCTGTGAACAGAAAAATGAAGGTGTGACAATAATGGAAGCAAAGCAAAATCATCAGCAAGGTGTAAAAAGACAACAGATTTAAACAGCGTGTGTGCATAATATGCATATGCACGTGTACGTAAAGCTAGATATTTAAAATTGCTTTTACATATTTGTGATTTTAAAATATTGTGGGTTTTAAACACTTCATAATCTATAAAATTTAGATAGTCTTTCCTCTGTTTAGAAAGAAAGGCAGAATTTTGTTATGTTTTCACATGACTCCAAAAGCTTCAGCCTTTGAAAAGTGCACCAAATCTTAAGAGACGAGGATGGCCTGGATGAAGTTGCAAAGTTGCATGATATTGGTGAGGTTCATGTTGAAAGAAAGAAAGAGACCCAAGGCAACACAGCCCGCTCCAGCAGCAGAGCTGGCAAAGCTCTATGTGCTATGCGTCATGCTAACAACTTCTAAAGTAGAGCTGTGTCCTAAATTTGGAGGTTCTTTTCTTCCTTCAAAACAGTCATGGAGGAATCAAGTCAATGCTAGTCTGCACTGTTCGTATCCCAAACTGGCCTTCTGCCAGTGTTATTGTAACATTGACAGGGACTGTGGTGGTTTGCTTTTTGATGATGATGATGATGTGTTGTTATTGCTGCTGCTAGAGACCAATTTGGCAGGCCTCCATTCCCAGTATTGGCTAATTAGCCCTCCCACTTCCACCTTTTCTTCCCCACCTTCTTCCTAAGCCATTAAGACCAAGCATGGTCAGAAGTAATCCTTATTAAAATACTTAGAGCCGTTCTAATGCCAGATTCTGGGGAAACAGTTGTGTAATCCTGGGGGCTTCATGGCATTTGAGCTGAGTGACTTCTAAACACCTATATCCATGTAATGTAAAGCTATCTTGGAGGAACATGGATCAGCAGAAATTCATAGGTTTTCCTTAACAGCTGCTTTTACAAATGCACCCAGCTCTGATCCGTGTCTCAGTCATCACTGGCACTGCTCCTCCAACTTGCTCTGCTGACCCCTAATTTAAGATCCCCTTTGGGATCCTCAGTCTTTCCTTTTGCCATCTCTGAGTTTTAGAGAGCCACAGATTTGCTGAAAAGACATGGTTCTGCTAAACCAGTTTTTGAGCTGGGAGATGATGGAGTCACTGTTCCTGGAGGTGTTTAAAAGACAAGTAGATGTCATACTTGGGGACGTGGTCTAGTGGCAGACTTGGGGCAAGTTTGATGGTTGGATTCAGTGGCTTGAAGGCCTTTTCCAACCAAAACCATTCTATAAGCCAGACCACAGGGAAGGAGACAGAAAGGCTCCTGGTCCATTGTGTCATGCATTAGGTTGCAGTGCCAGTCTGCAGGCATCACAGCTCCAGGCTAAATCACAGCTGTGTCAGGGAAAGCACGTTACCTGCATCCAAACTGGAGAAGCCCAGCAGCTCTCAGGTAGCTTGTCTGGGAAAACTACCAATAACCAGTGAAATCTCAAAAGGCAGAATTAAGGAATGGTGTCAAAACACAGCTGGTCCCTGCTGGATGTAATGACTGTTTTAACAAGCTCAAAAGTCATCATGTTCCGATAAATGACCGTTCTCTTGATCGCTGCAGCGTGACACCAGTCAAAGTGTCCCTGGCTTGCCCCCACTGCCCAGGTCGGCAGAACTGTGCTCTGTGATGGAGATTTCTGGTGTAAACATCTGGGGGAGGCAAGTCCATTCTCAATTTTATTTCCATTTCTGCATTCACTGGTAAATCTGGCTGCCAAACGTCTGTGGCCAGCTCTGCCAGAGATCTGATGGAAGGGATGTCCCTCCAGGGACCGGAGAGCCACGATCATCCCATCTCCTCAGCTCCCTGGGAGGGGAAGGGAATACATGTGCTGGGAAACCACTTGAGAATCAGAGTCGTAGAATGGTTTGGGTTAGTAGGGACCTTAAAGCTCATCCAGTCAAACCCTCCTGCCATGGACAGGGACACCTCCCACCAGACCAAGTTGCTCAAAGCCTCATAGGCAGTCTTTCGGACTGTGAAAGAGAATCTAAATCCTCTTCACTTGAAATAAATTTTTAAAACCCCTCAAAACAGGAAAGTTTTGTGTGGCTTTCATAGAGTCATAGACCAGCCTAGGTTGAAAGGGACCTTGAAAGATCATCAAGTCCAACCTTCTGTGGGAAAAGGAGCCTAGATGAGATTATCTAGCACCCTGTCCAGTTACATCTTGAAAACATTCAGTGATGGCAACTACACCGTATCCCTGGGGAGGTCATTGCAGTGAATGGTTGTTCTCACTGTAAAATTATCCTACTTCGTTTCTGCCCCATCAGTGTAATTTTTTTTTTTACTTGTTATTGTCTGGCTGTGATTTTTCCCAGTTCCTTAGCTGCAAGAAAATTGGGTGTGAGTTTCTTGGTTTAACAGCATCTCGCTTAGCTGCTCGTGGAGGGGTTCTGGTGCTTGTCCTGCTCTTCAGCAACATTCATGTGTTGGTGTTCATGGGGTGCAGAGGACGTGCAGGTTGTGCAGGGATCTTGGGCGAGGAGGGCCCAACCACAGGTATTTTGGCCTCTTCTTTGCTGTACACCATTGACTTGTAGATTTCCAGGTCATGGTGCTTGTTTAGTCCAACCTGCTGTATAACAGATTCCTTGAATTAGTTTCCACTGTGGATTCAGCAGTTTTGCATGATACCAGATGTACATTTCTGGGGGAGCAAGAGAGGCGAGGTGAAATCCCATCTTACTTTAAAAATTGCCAGTGCTGGGTCATTGGCCATGCCAGTTGGAGGACTTTTCCCTCTCTTAATTACCTGCAGTGTGGAAAAACGGTATCTGTGTTTCTGGTTTGTTTTCTGTCGAGCTTCAACTTTTAACCTTTGGTCTTGTTATGCCTTTGTCTGGTAGACTGAAGAGCACCCTTCCTGACAGGTACTTACAGGCTGTGAGGTGCCTTTTAACTTTCTCTTTGATTGACTTCCTTGAGCTCCTTGGTACAAGCCTGGTTTTGTTCATGCGGCTTTTCTCTGAACTCTCTCCAGTTTTTCCAGCGTTATTCCTGAAGTGTGGGTACAGGTATTAAACCTTGCACTCCCATCGACTGTGCCAACCCAAGGCCCAAAGATAACAGGGCCTCTCTGTGGGTACGTGACATCCCTCATTTGTGCATCCAAGCATTTTGGACCCGTCTTGCGAGCTCACGTTGGGCTAATTATGCCTCTTACCTCAGCCAGTCCTGTAGGTCTTACGTGTTTGAAAAGTTTCCACGTAGCCCTTTCTTTAATGCACCAAGTGTCTCATTAGTCTTTTTGATGTTTTTTTTTTGTCTCTTGGTTTGTATTCTGAAAGGAGTTTTAGTCCTTTCTTACTGTACCAGCCACATGTCAAAAATCTTTATATAGCTGAGAGCTGCTAGGAATGTGTTTTACAGAGCTGCGGGAAGGAAAGTGGTTCACAACAGGGAAGTAACACTGAGATGTATTTCCAGTGCGTGGTGGGACAGGACAGACTGAGTGCCACTGGGCTCCAGAGTCCTGCAGGTTTTTTTGACCTCTTCAGCTCCTGATGGATTGCTTTCTCCCATGGAGACTGACCATGGGGATAGTTAACCTGCAAGCCCTGGGCCAGCCAAACCTGTCGTTGCAGGCTACGGAGTGTAGCACCAAGCTCCTGGCTTGGGAGTCATAGGTTGATTGCCCCCATTGAGGGTTTGGGTCAATGCTCACTCATTTCTAGACGTTAGACGCAGAGGGCTGACTGTATTTCCAATTGGAGCACTTTTAATATCAGTTTTATATTATATTTTATCTATTATGACTTCAGAGGAAACAGAGGTGTTGATCTGATGGGGAACTTAGCCTTTTAGTAATAACATCCAGATGTTTCCTTAGCACATCTGCTTAAGCCGCTGTTGAAGTCAATGCCTTCAGCAGCCCTGATGCTGCGTTTTACTGCCTGCTGCTATGTGTGATGCTAACGTATTAGTAATGCAGGAATGGAGGAGGGGTAAATTCAGACAGCAGCAGAAGCAGAGACAACCAGCTGCCGAGGAAGCGTGGGAGAGGAAAGCAATCCGAACTGTATTCCAAATTATTCTTGCTTTTACTATTCATGTAGGGTGTTTGGAGGTAGTCTTGCATGTAATTGTTGTGAGTGCTGTGCCCCAGGTTTGCTTAGTTACAGGTCACTGTGTACCTGTGCTGTTGCAGCTGCGCCACGTGGGCAAGACACTTGTCTGTCTGAACGTTGACTTCAGCCAGAAACAGGGCAAGCTCCACTTGCGCTGCAGCCAATGTGTGAGAAGATATTCCTGCCTGTCCCCTGATTCGTGAAGCTGTTTTGTTCCCCAGTTGTATCAGTGTTTAGCACTTCAACACTGCCTTGCTAATCCCCATGCCAGGATTGTCAGCATGCAGTGTTCCTCCCCGGGAGGGTCGGCTTCAGGACAGCTTGGCTGCCTCGTGCCAAGGCTTTGGGCGGATGGGATGCTACTGGAAACTCTGCTTTTAATGTCACTGTGTCAGCGTCGTGCCCTGCCCAGGGGAATATCGCTGGCAGCCTGAGGAGAAAATCTGTAATTCCAGATGCCCTGAGTCACGCAGTCTCTTTCTAAGCTGAACGTTGCAAACCCTCCATTTACGGTCACAGCCCTTCCGATACGTACCCAGCCCTTGTGTGTGCTGGAGCTCCTCAAAACACGCTACTCCTTCTCTCTCTTCCTCAATGACTTCTGGTGGCTGATTTTCAACGTCACAGAGAGCATATCTTCAGAGCTGACTAGTTTGTGGTGCTTATTAGAAACTACTAGTGTGGACACCTGGTCTTGAAAAGTGCTCTGCAGCCACAAGGCCTTTGAATATAAAAGGAATCTCACCACCCAAAGTTAGGGCTAGTGTGTCACCTCCTTCCAGGAGTGGTGAGGTGATTTTGGAGGTTGTGCGGGTTAAAATGGGGGAAGAAGGTGGAAGCATGTGGCAAAGCATTTCAGTGGAGTGGAGGAGGCATTGATGTGGTTGGTGTGTGTGAGATGGATGGCCCAAAGGCACAGATTGTATCCTATTTATGTTTCTTCCTCTCTAATGCATGACACAGCATCATGACCTGGCCAAGGATGGGCCATCAGGTGCATTTGGTTACATGGCAGGGAGCAGGCCTGGCCCAGTGATCCACGGGATGGAGATGGACACAATGAGTAGCGTTGTACAACCCAAGAGGATACTGCAGTGGCTTGGTATGTGCAGGAAGGTCTTTAGAGAGCCAGGCCTCCAAAACAGCGCAGCGGGTCTTGGAGCAGGAGAGACAGTGTGACATGTAAATGCTTGACATGTAAATATAGAAAGCAGCAAGAGATGATAAACCAGACCCATCTCTGGAGCTGTGGATGGTATTGCCACCCTCATCGCTTGGGCCCTGTTCCCAGTTCCTGTCTTCCCAGCTGTCCTTCCCATGCTCCCAGGGAGTGCCAGAGCCATTTGCTTCCACACCAGTTACGATCTTGTTTCCTCTGGTAATGAGGTGATCTATCCCTCTCAGCAAAAGTCTGTTTGAGTTTTAGTGGTTTTGTATCTCCTGTGCCACACTCTACAACCAATGGAGGGGTTCCTACAGTGGAATAGACCAACCCTCCTGCTTCTCCTGCCAGCCTGTCCTTCCACTGTGGGTCTCTGTAATCAAGAACATTAAATCTGGGTAAGACCAGATGTCCATTGATAAAAGAAATCACTTCTTTTTTGAGGCTAAATTACAAGTTATTCCCAGCTGTCACTTAAACCTGAACTAGTTTCTGTGTCACCAACCCTGGCAGTCGTCCTTGACAGCTGAGTTGGAGTTTGTTTGCAGTTTGTTCCTAATAAGATGGGGCTGCCAGTTCCTTCTTATAGAATCACGGAATGGTTTGGGTTGGAAGGGACCTTAAAGCTCATCCAGTCCAACCCCTGCCATGGGCAGGGACACCTCCTACCAGACCAGGTTGCCCAAAGCCCTGTCCAACCTGGCCTTGAACACTTCTAGGGTGGAGACATCCACAACTTCCCTGGGCAGCCTGTGCCAGTGTCTCACCACCCTCACAGTGAAGAATTTCTTCTGCTCTTGACACTCAAAGAAGCCTTGCAGACATCTCCATTGTGCTGATTCTCTATCTCTTTCAAATGTCCCCTGAAAGCAGAGGAAGGCTGCTTGTTTCTTTCTCAGGACCATTGCATTGGACTGCTTGTGTCTGGCCAGTGTCCACAGTAGGAGCTCCTGGACATTCTGAAAATCTTTAGTTCCCAATAAAGTACCTAGACACTGTTTTTGTTTCTGTCTTTACACAAAAACTTCTATTTTTGACAAAACTTAGGATTTAATCTAGATCTGATTTTTGGAGTTTTTCCTGCCTCCTCATTGGACTAATATTTTATACCTGGTGGAGCTACATCTGCATTGGTATTAATCAATACACAACATAGTCATTTTGCTAGTCTATGTGAATCTATAGTCGAGCACTGAGATTGCTTTAGGATAGAATGTATATGTAACACTAACTGTATTGCATTGTTTATTAAAATCCATTTAATTTTAGTGAAGTATCTCGATGTGTCCTTTGTCGACCTTTGAGCTGACTGGGAATTTTGCACTAATATGCCACTGTGTTCAAATTGAATGCACCCTCAGGAGAGAGTCGGCTTTAATAAATCCTCATTTTTGGGAAAAGTACAGTAAGATTTTGCAGGGCGTTGGCTACTGTCAGTACCTCTGAACTTTCTGCCTGTGTTTGCATTTTGGCTTGTATTTGAAATTACTCTTTGTTTCTAATGCAAATTACAATGAAAAGTGTAAAATTTTATGACAGTGAAGGAAAAATTTCCAACTGTTGAAAGAAAGTGCTTCTAATCAAAATGAGTTTGAATTTAGCAACCTTCAAAGGTTTTTGTCTTTTTTTTTTCTTCACTCATTTAAAATGGGGAAAAAATAATCAAGATCTTGAAACCCTCCAAGGATTATAGAATTCAGGGGGTTTTTTTAGCTTTCTTTGACATCCCTTGATCTCCTCTGTTTGAGTAGTACCTTCTGTTGGCTCGATTTGTGGGCCAGAACAAGAGGTTCTTCCATCAGTACTGCAATGTCAAGGTATCCCTTGAAAGGTGAACCACACATTGCTCTCCTGTGGGCCTAAACATTTCAGCTCTTTTCATCCTAACAGAAATCATGTATAAAACCTGAAGATTTGTCAATCTGTTCTGAACCAGATATTAAAAATGTGGTTTTTTCGTAGATGTGTTTGGATGGTGAAGCTTGATGAGATGCGATTTGGCTTGGATTACAATATTTTGAAAGACCTGCTGAACTCTCCAGGCAACTCCCCCTGAACTCTGACGAACTGGAAGCTTCAGTTTGTATCTCCAATATCACACAAGGAGAAGGAACGGAGTTGGCTGCTTTGTGCAAATAATGAAAATCAATGCTGTGTTGCTGTTGGGAGAGCTCAAAAGGAGAAAAGCCTGGAGAATTGCTCTCTTTTTCGAGAGATGGATTTTGCCCAGGAGGAAGGTGCACAAAGGAAGTTAAAGGAGGAGGGAGGAGAAGCGTTGCTATGAGCCAACTGACCAATACTGACCTCTGGACCAGGACTGAAGCTTCACAGGGTAAAAAGTACCCCAGATCAGCCAAACATTTTCCCTTCTTCCCACCTCAGTCCAATATCCATCAGATAAGAAGTGGGATGAGTCCAGGCATTGCTTTTTGATTAAGTGGTTTCTCCTACTGCTCCCAACTTCCCTCCTTGCCCACTTCCCATGTCCTGTGTCACCTGTACCTGTCTCTGCAGAGCCCATCACAGGGGACAGAAGACACTTGAGCAGGCTTCATGTGAAAGTTATCAACAAATCTCTACAGTCTTACTTGTCCACATATCTAAGATTTAATTTTTCAAGCATCTCTGCTCACACACATGCATTAAATATATAACTTCTGGAGGAAGATTTGTGCCTTTACTTCATGCCAGAGGAACTTGCTGCTTTATTTTTGGAAGTGATGCTGACAAGTCCCTCACACTCATCTGCACTGCTTGCTCCAGCTTTAGAGCACGGCAGTGATGTATTTTCCAAACTGATGATATCCAAAGAGAGCTGAAATAAATGGGTTTATCTCGTTGCCTCATCCAAAGCCACAAGAGGAGAAAGGCAGGAGCTGGAAAAAATAGAGCAAAATTACCTGGTTTCAATTTACCACCTTTGGAGATTTGAAAAAGGTTGGTTGCAGAAAGGAAAATTGAAGCTTGATTTATTTTTCAGCTCTCTTGCTGCAAACGTTTTTTTCTCATAAACGCGAGTGGCTCCTCGCGTGTCACGCTCAGGAGTGCTGGAAGAGGAGGAGGAGGCTGGCCAGGATGGCTGGGGAGCATCTTGGGCTTGGTCTGTTCTAGACATACAACTCAATGGGTGTGAGGGTCATGGGGCTTTCCTCTGCTGTACTTTGTGAGGTCCAGCTGGTTCGTGTGAAGGCTGCATGGTAGTCAGGGTGGAAAGGGTTCGTCAGCCTCCTCCTCTGGGGTGGGTGATGTTGCCGTGCAGGCCATGCCAGCATGTGCATGTAGACCTGTACTGTCACGTTGACATTCCATAATAAATTGGGCAATGATGAAAAATACTGGGTTGACCTCCCTTGAGATGAAAATCCCCTCATTTTTTGGAGATCAGAGGTTTGCCTGCCCCACCTCATCCCCGTGTCTCAGCACTGAGCTGGAAGGACCATCTCTCAGTATTAGTGCGAAGTTTTTAATCTCGGTGACTCATTCAGTCGTTGGTTTAACTGCTGATATTTCCAGTGAGAATGCCAATGACATGGGTATGTCTGGTGACAGGAAGATACCGCTTGCCAGGAAGCAACACTGATTTCACATCAATGAAGAGACTGTCTGTGACCAAGCGTGTAGCTAATACATTTCTGCAGCAGGTTTGAATCGGAGAGAGGGAGGACTCTTCCAGCTTCTTGGAAGCACCAAATTGAAGTATTTGCGGGTTACACGTGAGTTTCTGTTTTAGAGTGGATGTTGAGATGTTAATCTTCAGTCTGAGAGTGAAATTCCCCTATTTAAAGGTGATGATGGGGCAGTATATGATACATGTTGAGCAGCAGCCACGCTGATGAAGATGAGAGGGAGTAGAAGTGACCGTACAGAGCGAGATCATCTAGTTTGGTATCTCCCTTGATGATAACTGAGAGAGGGAAGAGTATAAGAAAGAAAGGTCTCTAGGGGTGAGCCTTCTCCAGCAGATCCTCACAGCAAGCAGTGGTTAAACATGCTAAGTGGTTCTTAGGGGTGTCCTTGAGTTGTCCCCATGGATCAGATGCTTCTGCCACAGCTCAGGTTATGGAGTTCATGACTCTCTGAGCAGACCAAGCCATGCAGTGTCTGGCCCAATGTCGTGTTTATACGGATAAGCTCAGGTCACCTGAATCAGAGGTGCTAAGTTGGATCTGGCAGGAGAGCATTGCAGCACTGAGTGCAACCGATGGTGCTGCAGGCCATTAATTTTAAACTGTGCTATAACACTAGGGCTTATCTCCGGAGACTGGAGCCTTTGGTCCTGTGTAATTCTGTCACTTAACCCCTCCACTTCCTCACCTGGATAACATCTACTGGTACTTCATACAGGGCATCAGTCATATCCATGGGTGTAAGTTTCTGTGTAATGAGTAGGATTTAATGAGAGGAGCAGACCTTAGAAAATCCCGTGCAGCCCCATCTTCTTTAGCCGTGTAGTACTCTTGTCTCCTCGGTGGCGTGATGCTCAGAGGAGAGAGATACAACCCATTGTGTCTCACAGGAGTCTCTTCCAGGTCTCCAAAGAAGAATGGAGTGTAATTTGGCACTTATTATTTCATTGCATCAGCTTTTCTGAGCCTGGGAGTGCTCTTAGCACAAGCTAATAAATTACCCGTCTCATTTTGCTGCGTGCTCTGCAGCCAGCCATATGTTTGAGCCTGATAGAGATCCTTATCTCACAGGCTAAAATTACTCAATGGAGGATGACATTTCTTATCAAGGGCTTTGCTGAATCAGAGAGTGGCCCTGGCACCCAGCTCTGAGATACCGCTCCTCTTTGTCCAGCCTCCCAGCCTGCCGATAAATGGATTTGTGTCTGTGGGTCAGAGGCACTTGCGTCAAGGTTTTGTTCCAGATGGAGGCTCTGAGGGTTGTCTGTGTGCCCAGGAGGATTGAGGAGGGGGAGCCAGGCTGTTCGTTTAACTAAAACTGAGGGACCCGCAGCTGTGCAAACACATCTTCACTTGGAAGGTCCTTGTGCGCCTGGCTGATAACTTCAGGTTTCGCAGCCGGTAGGAGCCAGGGACCTTCTTCCCCCACTGCACGTGAAGGCTTGGCTTAAAATCAGGTGGTGTGAGTAACCATCCCCTTCCACCAGTAGGTCTAGCTTTTATCCAGACTTACTCACAGCTTCCATAAATCCCCAGATCCCCACAGGTTGGAGATCTCATTAATGCTTATCAATATCTAAAGGGTGAGGGTCAGGAGCATGGGACCAGACTCTTCCTTGTTTGTGCTCAGTGACAGGACAAGGAGCAATGGTCACAAACTGGAACACAAAAGGTTCAACCTAAACATAAGGAAAAACTTCTTTACTGTGAGGGTACCAGAGTACTGGAACAGTCTGCCTAGACATTTAAAACCCACCTGGACATGTTCATATGTGATCTTCTCTGGGTGATCCTGCTCTGGCAGGAGGATTGGACTGGATGATCTTCAGAGGTCCCTGCCAGCTCCTGTAATTCTGTGATTCTGCATTCTAGTTTAATCTCTCCATCCTCCTGCCTCTTTAAAGGACAGGTTATTTTCCTTTCTCTCTTTCCCATTCTCTCTTGTGTGCTTTGGAGTTTGTCTGGTAGGTGCCAATGATTCAAGGTTTTCTCTGGGTTTTGGCAGGAGAGAGCCAGAGAGAAACCACTGCTCTTCCTTACAGCTTCTTTCCATACAGCATGTTCCCTTTGCCTTCTTTTTGCAGTGCAGAACCAACAGCATGGCGCGATCAGCTTCTGCAGTGTGTCTGGGCAAAGCTCTTGATGGAGAGCGGAGGGTCCTGCTGATGGATTGTCCTTTGCTCTACCTAGACTCTGTCTACGAAGGCAGGTTTGTCCCTAGGAGCTTCCTGGGCAGAAAGCAAGACCAGCTCAGCCCTAGCGTGCTCTCAGGAGCATGGGGCAGGTCTTGGATTGATGCTGCCTGGCACTGGTGAGAGGACTGCTTCATTATGAAGAGCCAAACCACTGGCACTGCTTTCTGCAGCACCCAGTGAGATGCCCAGAGATAACAGCCCTCCATGGTGTGACAGCAGGCAAGATCGTGCCATTGGCAACTCCTCAGGGAGGCTATACTGCCATTTGCAGCAGCCATCCTATTTGTCAGCCTGCAAGGAATGCTGGGCTGGAGATGGTGAGAGCAGCATCCCCAGGGACTGACAGTGTGGGTCAGAGCGGGACAGTGCTGCCCTCCTTGCAGTGGCACCATTCCTGGGGATGTGCTCCTAAAACAGCATCTACAGCCTGATTTTGAGGTTTTTTTGTGTCCTTTCCCCCACTTTCTATAGTTCAGCCCAGCACCCATCACAACTCACAGCAGAAAGGTCCCGGCACCTCCGGATGCTGTCACGTGTGAGCTGGGTCCTCTTCCCTTCAGACTTTCTCTCTTCACCATTTTCCTCCCCGAATTGTGCTGAGTCACCCTGACCTCACCGCAGCAACCTTGGGCCTGTCAGCCTGTGGCCCTGTGCCACCGATTGAGCAACTGCTACCCAAATGCCAGCGCCCTGAGGTCACGCTGGGATGGAGGTCTGCAGGGCAGTGGATGACCAGCTGGGCTTGGACTTTGCTCCGTGGCCGCGTCTGCACAACATCGCACTGCAGTCAGGTTTTACCCATTCCCTATCTCCTGCTCAGGGATCTGTTTATCACCGGTTTGCTGTTGGGTACAGCACTGTCCCATCCTGTGGACATGGGTGGTTGCCTCAGGGGGCATTGTGGGTGGTCAACGTGGACACACTGTGTTCAGGGATGATGGCCAGCTGAGGTAACCAGCTGGCATGGCCAAGTCACTTCCAGCTGAGTCAACCTGGCTTGTCTTGCTGGGTGCCTGTCCTTCATCCTATTGCAGGATCATGCTGGATTTGTTCAAAAAGAGAGGGGTTTCCTTCTAACTGCCAACCATGTGCTCTGTCCGTCAGATGTCTCAGGCGCCGAGTCTTGCTGTGGATGATGAATCATTGCAGATAACCTTGGCTGAGTTGGACTCAGGCAGCGTACCAATGGTGTGCACCTCACATAACCATGATCTACAACCCTGCATACCCATGGTGTGCACCCAACATACCATGGTCTACAACTGTGCATACCCATGGCGTGCACCCAGTGTACCCATAGCATGCATGTGTCAAGATTACGTGCCAGGTAGCGGTGTTTGAGGTGATGACAAGAGCTCACATCTCTGCTTTCAGTTCCCAGACTGAGTTTGCAGTTGGAAAAAAAAAAAAACCCCAAACCTGTCACTGTATTTGTCAGCTGGGGTGATTTTTCTCTAGAAGCCACCAGGGCATAGTCAACCTGGAACCTGCGGTGCTCTTGCTGGAAACCATTTTCTGGGTTAGGCTTGCACGCTCACAGGGCTAAGATTAAAGCGATTCCAGTGTGTGGATGGGACGTTGTCAGTGCTCGGTTTTGGTCTTGCTCTGGTGCAGCCTTGGGTGATGTTGCAGCAGAGACCTGTGGAGCAAAATGCTGGGGCTGTGGCTGGCAGCTGGTAGCTCTGAGAGTGCAAGAATGAGGCTGGATGAGCTGAACTGCTGAATATTCCCAAATACTTGAATCCCTAAATCTGTTCAGCACAGCTGCTGCTGGCCAGGTAGGAGTCACAGAGTCTAGAAGAGCCTCCAAAACATCTGCTTCATGCTCAGGCCTTACCAGTACCAGCATAGACTCATGCCTGTGGAGCAGGACAAGCCAGCAG
>NW_010160461.1:46298-52787 GCF_000695765.1 Mesitornis unicolor | reverse complement strand
GAATGCATTACCCCAAGGGGAAGAAGCAGATGGGCTCAGTCCCTCTTATTTTGAGCAGGTCAGAAAACATCTGTTAGAAGGGGAATCTTCAGTAAAACTTAACTGGGAACCTCACCTCTGTAGCTGAAAATATAGAGCCTGTTTCCAGTGGTGCTGTGGACAGTCACTGTGTCCTGCACCCTGTGATTGCTCAAGCAAACTCTCAAGGCCAGCTTTTCCCCATCCAACTTCTGTCCTCACATCCAAGCTATGCTAGATCGTCTTCCCCCCTGACTTTTTACAGTGACAAACAGCTCTTTTAGGTAGTTACCATCTAGCTTTAATTAAGATTCTCCATGCCCTTTTATCCCAAACTAAAAAAAAAAAAAAAAAAAGGTTTCATTTTGATTGCTTAGGAGTACGGGAGCGTGCAACCGGGTGCCCTTGACTTTGGCAGTAATTTAAGTGCAGGCATGAGCATTCTCCTGATCTGAACCAAAATTACAGTAAATCTCGACAACTCTCGGCGGGAGTCTTTCATCTGCACCAAGCGCTGTGTAAGTGAAGGAAGCGTTGATAACTCTTGGAGCCAACCGAAAGAATGTGCAAAATCCTGGCAAGAGGGTGAATTACCCTGGATTTCAAAGCATGATACCCTCCTTTATGTACTCTATCTCAGTTGTCAGGATGGAGTTAGCTCCTAAAATATGATGCTAGAGATGGGGACGGGGTTGTTTTGTGAACTTTCTGGACTTCGCCGAGCTTACAGGAGGGTGCGTGCTGCCCCATCCCACAAACTGCAGCTGCCTGGGCATCACGGGATGCAGGGTGAAGCTGCGCCAGAGTCACTCGTTTCCTTTGGTGCTGCAGGAGTGACTTTACAAAGCATAGCTCAGGAAATATAGCATAGCTATAGGTCCATAGCTCAGGAAATATTTTTCTGCTGACTGCATACCTAGCTAGCGTTTGCCCTCCCCCTCTGGGAAGCGAAGGCAGGAAGAGTGGCGTGCTGGCTGAAGGTCCTCAGTTTTCAAAACCGGTCTGTCTGATTTTCTTTTAAATACTTGAACTCTGAATTATTCTTTAAGGTATCTTTCACTGAGGTTTGCAGAGTGATTCATTTATTGTGAACATTTGAAAGAGGGAAGTGTCCCAGAGATGCTGTGAGACTCTAGAGGACTGCAAGGGATACAGGCAAGTGGTGATGCCAGGAGGAAAGAATTAGAGGTCAAAACAAATGTGATTTATGCAAAGTTATCATGAAGAAATTTGGCCTGGTGAGGGCACTGAGTGGCAAAACACCTTCCCAAAGAGAGACAGATCATCACTGCTTTGCTCGTGTGACGCAGAGAAGGATCCAGCTCTCTTCCCCAGGGAATGGGCTGGTGCATCTTTTCCATCCCTAATGTCTCCGCTTCTTCCTATCTGATGTAAATAATTTATAAGGATGGAAACATGATCATGGGGGTGTCTGCGCAGGAGGAAGGCTAAAGCCTGGGGCCTGGCAGCGGGCAGGGGACCTGGTACCTAATGCAGTGCCTGTTCTTCGTGGGCAGCGTGCCAGGTGCGTAAGTGCTGGATTGGTGCCACAGCCTTACGAAAGTCATTCCACCTGGTCGTTTTGTTCTTTTCATCCTTTTTTCCATGTCTCATTTTTTTTTACCCTCCCTTGTTCTCCTTGCTCTTCTCCTTTTTTTATCCCTCCTCCCTTTTTTTTCCCTTCTGTTTTTTCCTTTTCTTCACTGTTAGCCACTCATTTCTGCATGTGAAAAACTGGCAGTTCTTTTTGCCAAGCAGTAGGAGTTTTCGGCTGTAATTGACCTGTGGGTACTTTGGCCACTTAAGAACTAAACAAGGTATGGGGCTGTCACATCTGTACTGGTCTGGCTTGAACTTGGGGATAAAAAATCACCTGTAGATGCAGAAGAGAAGTCTGTGGAAAGCCACACTGGCAGCAGGGTGAGAGATGGCTTGAGGTGGCAGTAGAATCACAGAATCATTAAGGTTGGAAGAGACCTCTGAGATCATCAAGTCCAACCATCAACCTAACACCACCGTGCCCACTACACCATGTCCTATACCCACTAAACCATGTGCTGAAGGTAGGAAGCTTTTTCTCCATCTTCATATTCAGAGTCCATCAGTAGGCAGTGAGTGGAAAGCCCATCTGGAGGCAGTGGGGCATGGTCTAGTGTGAACCCTGCAGTGCAGCTGCAGCAGGGTTTAACTGCCAGGTCCCAGGACGGTTGCATGGGTGCTTCAAGCTTTCTGGGAAGTGGCATGAAGCAGAGCCAAATTTTGGTAGCTGTGCTGCTCCCTCACTTGGCAGACCTGCTCCTCACTTGGAGCTCCAGAGATTTGGGAAGGCGATGCAGAGTCTTTTTGCTGTTCAGAAGAATGAGTTAGCAAGCGCAGCAGCCAGAGGTGTTCATCAGATGGATGAAATAAGTAGAGCCCAAACTCCAGGGGTGAGCTCACCTCCAAGGAGGGCTGCCTTCCCAGTAACACCTCTCCTATGCAGAAAGGCTGAGAGAGTTGAGGTTGTTCTGCCTGGAGAAGGCTCTGGAGGCACCTAATTGTGACCCTTCAGTTTATAAAGGGGACTTATCAGAAAGTTGGAGACAGATTTTTTACCAGAGCCTTTAGTGACAAGGGGCAGCTGTTTTAAATTGAAAGGGGGTGGGTTTAGACTGGACATAAGGAAGAAACTTTTAATGATGAGGATAGTGAAGCACTGGCACAGGTTGCCCAGGGAAGTTGTGGATGCCCCCTCCCTGGAAGTGTTCAAGGCCAGGTTGGATGGGGCTTTGAGCAGCCTGGTCTGGTGGGAGGTGTCCCTGCCCCATGGCAGGGGGTTTGGCCTGGATGAGCTTTGAAGATCTCCTGGAATATTGCTCCTCTCCAGGTCTCTGGGGAAACAGGTTGGCCCCCCAAATGAGGCCGGAGTCGAACATGATTACATTCAAAAGTCACATTTCCTGGATTATCTCTTTTGGGCTTTCTTTTGGCATCTCTTGCTGTGGTTGTAGAGAGCTCATTTAAATGGGCAGTTGCTCATCCCTGTGCCTGGTTGCCTGGTCTCGTCAGTCTTTCTGGTGTCACTCATGGAAGTAATAGCAAATACATATATATATTTTTTAAACTCAGGGCTTTCATTACATCAGATGCATCGGCACAATCTCTTTTTTGTGCCATCTCAAATTTATCTTTCAAACACCACACATAATCCTTATTCACCATTTCAAAACATTGCAATAATATTATTGTAGACTCAAGTATTAGAGTTATTTATAAGAGCAGGATGCCCACGGTTTCCTGGGACTCTATGGTATTTTTGGTTTCTGGCTTCTCTCTGAGACTTGTGTAAACCACTCTTTATTTTCAGCAAAGCATCTGTTTTAGCTTCATCATTACTTTGTCTTTCAGACTGAAAGGGGCCTCAGAGCGTTTTAACCTCCTGCTTCCCCTGCCTTGTAATCTCCCCAGGGTTTGCCAGGCTCCTTCCCAACATGAATGGTGGGCCGGAGGGGGAGGAGGGAAAGGGGGGGGGTGGGATTTGCTTCCGATGAAGTCAGCTCACCGCTGTCCTGCAGCGGCCGAGCCGGGAAGGACCCTCCACATCCGCTGCTCATGATGCTGCCAGCGCCGGATTAAGCAGTGCAGCCCTGGGCTGGGAAACCACTGGTGACTGCGCTCCCCTGCCGCCGACCTTCCCATGGGAAGTTTTTCCCAACAGGAAGATGCATGAAGTTGTTAAATACTTCTCAACATTTGCTAATGTTTCCCTTTTCTTAATTTAGTTTTACTTTGTTTAAAGTGTTAGGTGATTATTTTGAAAAAGAAAAATAAAATCACTTTTTTGACAGTTTATGTGTTTTGAAGTGTCTTATTGTACCTTTAGATAGAAATCCTTTCGTCTATCAGAGGTCTATCAGTGGATGTTGGCATTGGAGAGCACCTCCATCTCAGCGAACTGCTTTACCCCAACATAAAGGAGTATTTTAGAAAAATTTATGTTACAGGCTTGAGAATGTCCCATCTGCTTGTAAAATAAGTAAGAAGTGTGCACCAGGCATGTATCTTCTTTCTTCTCAGGGTCATAACTTGGTGCTGCTTTCTTTCACTCCTGAGTCCCCATCAACAGCAAAGACCCCCTGTGCTGCACAGTCCCCATGCATCTGCCAAGGTCCTGGCCTGTAGCGGTCCTACAGCTGAATTACTGTGATCAGCAAAGTACCAAAAAGAAGGGCCATCCTCCTTTCTGCTGCAGAATCCTATGGGATAGCAAACATCTCACTCAAACTCAAGAAAGATTCCTGCATGGTAAAGCTGAGCTTGAAGCACTGCTGGCCAAGGATGTCCCAGCACCTCAGCCTCGAGCTGGATCTTCTGGGACTGCTGGAGCTCAGTGAGGAGCTTGGACTGCCTTGGGCCACTCTTCTCAGTCTCACTCTTCTCTTCTATCTTGAAGAGACTCTGGGTTTCTTTGAGTGCCTGTTTCTGAGGGTGGTAAAGGACTTGATGTCTAATGGAAAACATGGCAGGCAGCAGAAGCCTTGAGTAATTTGATACCATGAGAGCAGGGAGGAAGGGAAATGTGGAGGAGGAGGGAGACTGCTCCTTCTTCCTGTGCCTGTTCCTTCCCCCTCCATCCTTTCTGGTCAGTGCTCTGCCTCTGGGACTCACCCTCTGCTTTGGGGGTCTCACCACCCCTCCTGGTGAGGAAGCCAGTTGTACAGCCAATGGTTGCTGACTTTTTGAAGCCCTGCTAGAGGTTTTTGTTTGCTCATCTTGGAGATTAAGTGTGGGAACAGTTACAGTGGTAAATGACGGTAGGTGACAGTTACATCTAACATATATTTCAGTTTTTGTTACCTTCCTGCAGCTATTTTCACAATACTCATATAAAAGGTCCGCTTATCTCACTCCTGCCATGGCAAAAATGGCTAAAGAAAACATCCCTGTTTGTTTGTATTGAAACTGGTATGGTTTGTGGCTTTTATGTTTTTTTGCTGTTTTTTTTTTTAACCATCTTGAACTCTTGAACAGAAGGTAACAAAACACTCGAGGGCAGTCTTATCTCTCCTACATCAGTGCAAAGGTAGGATAAGTACTGTCATTTAGCGTGGGATTGCGACACCTCATTTTCAGACTCAGGCTCTTTCTTTTTTTAAATAAATAGATAAAGCCCTCTGCAAATGCTGGAGCACATTAATTTTCCACTCCCTTTTCTACCTCATTAAGGTGTGTAGCATTATAGTTATTAGGAGGCAGATCTCATAGCACAGCAGTTGCATCGTTGTTAAAGACAGTTCTTTAAATTCTTCTGCACAAACAGCTGCATCAGAGGGGTAGGTGTAGAGGAGTATTTGGCATCCTGGGGCAATGCCAGGATTGCATCCACATGACTGCAGCTTGAACGGGTGTACCAGAGGATGTGATCATCTGGATACCCTGCACGTAGCCATCAGTGCTGTGGAGGTTCGAAACCAGCCTGGAGGCAAAGGTGATGGCAGCCTGAGAGGTGCAAGGGTGCCTTGGTACCCCTGCAAGGCTGGTCAGGGTTTGGGCACGGGAGCTTCTCTGGGACATCAGGGATATGGGAGAGTAGCACTGGGTCCTCATGTCCTTTCCCTCTTCTGGTGGCTGGTGTGGTCTCCTGCTGCCAGACCTGTGTTGAGGAGATGTACTTCAGCATGACGATGGCATTTGTCCATCCTGGAAGGGCAGTTAGGGGCACGTTTGCTTTCATAATTAGTTTGAGAGGTTACAGATGAGGGGAAGGAAGGGCTTGATTTCTCATGTCTGCTCTCAGACACTGGGACTGTGTTTGTCTGGTGTGGAGGCAGAGGGTTTTATAATGTCTTTACAGATCTTTGCATCTCTGGTCATTAGCTAGATGCAAATCATGTTATTAAATTGGCTAAAGTTTGCATGGAGTAAATGGGTCAGATGTTTCCCCCTTCACCGTGGTCTCCCTGCCTGCAGATCAGCACTGAGCACGAGCTGCTGTGCCGAGGGCTTCGCTTTTGGCTTTGCTCCGGCAGCTCCAGGTCAACTGGAAACCGGCTCCAAAGCCTGCGTTGCTTTGATCAGCGATGAGTGAAACTCAGCTATTTAAGGTCGATGTTGCAGCTTTCTGGGAACACCTGAGTTCCTGCATAAACAGCGTGAAATTAGTGTCAGGGAGCCAGTCCAGCCAACACAGAAGTGCTTTACACTTGCATGGAGATAAAGGAGGGGATCTCTCGGTGCCCTCGGCTGTTGAGGAATTCAGCCTCACAGCCTTTCTGAGAAGTTATTTTTCTGCCTGCTTTGTAAACCGTGAAAACGGAACCATGCAGATGAAGAGATTTACCCGAGATCGTGTGGGATGTTGCTGCGCTCAAGATGAGAATCTTCATCTTCCGTGTCCCAGTTTTGTGCTCCCATCTATTAATACGCGGATGCTATTTTTAGCACTCTTAAGTAGCCACATTGTTTGTAATTAACTTCGCTAATAACCGCTCT
>NW_010160461.1:14714-46276 GCF_000695765.1 Mesitornis unicolor | reverse complement strand
GCTCTTCCGCGCAAAACTAAATACAAGGGCGGCTAATAAAAAGCATCCATATTTCAAGTTGGTTGTTGTGGGGCTGACACGTGTCCTTGTAGCACTTGTGATCAGGCAGCTGCCTTAACACAGCTCCTGCACCTTGGGTAAGGATGAGGTGTTACTACTCAGGGTTTCCGGGGCGTTCCCTTGCTGACCTTTGAAGAAAGTGAAGAAGCTCGGTCACTCCCTCTCCACTGTGTGCTGAGTCAAGGCTGCTGCTTTCGAAGAGAGATAGCATCTCTCATTACCTAGAGCCAGAAATTTAATTAATGGCTGCAAACATCTTAGATGATGGCTATATTTACACCTCGGTGTACAATGAGAATTAGTAGCTACCGTAGAGACTGGGAAGTGCACTCGGAGCAGCTGGATGAAGCTGAGTGACCAAACCAGCTGCAAATCCAGAAGCAGATTGACCATAGAGGTGGTGACACTGAGCTGCAGTTCTCCTCCCTGCCACTGGTGGCTGTCATTGTGCTCCACAAAAAGTACAAACCCTTCACCAGTTCCAGGGTGAAGCAAACGGTCACATTAGTGATTAAGAGGAACAGTCTTCAAACTTCCAAACCTATAAAACAAGGGACCCAAAAATGTTCTCCAGCTTGTAGAAAAAGAGGAACTGGGTGTTCTGTGTCACCTCACTGCATGCTCACTGTGTGACTTTTGCACCAAACAGTGTGTAGAGCAGAAGTTGCAGGGGCAGCCAAATGAGCTCACCCTTCAGAAAATGCCCACGTCAGAGGGGTGATCAACTCCAGAGCCGTGACCTCTCATGAGAGCGCTGCTCAGTTGCCTCTCGATCTGCAAGATCTGTGTGAACGTCACTGTGTTTTGCATGCAAGATTTTTTTTTCTTCCCCCTCTGATATAAATATATCAAGATATTTATCTTTAACTGTGCACACACGCATGCGAGCCAGGCTTGTTCATCGGTGCAAGCCATGTATACTCAAACCAGCGGGCTTTATTCAAGCAAAGCCCCTGTTGATTTTTCCTTGCTTCTGTAAATTCCAGAGCCTGGCTCCAAAGCTGGCGGTGCACATTTGTTTGCCTTTGTATCCTAATACAGATGGGCAATCCTTGTAATGTGACTACGTTTATTTACCAAAAAAAATGTGTAAGCTGTGATACGTTGCTACAGAGATAATTATTGATTCCTCCCCCCTCCCCCCGGCTAGGCTAAATGCTGTGTTAGACCAAATTCTCAATTGATTTGGGTCTGAAAACTGACCTTATTTTTTTTTTCCCCGAAAATATTTATAGCTGGCAAAATGATCTTTTCTTTTGCAGGAGTCTTCTAATCTGTGTCTAATTTTGTATCACATGTGCTGCAAAAGGCTAGATTACATCTGTGGCCGGTTCAATCCCTACCCGCAATTTATTTGCATCTTGACAGTAAGATGTGGCATTTTTTCCCCCCTCTTCCCCTGTACACTGATTTCCTATGAAATGTATATTTAGACATATAAAAGGCATATGCGGTTTTGATCATACAGCTCAAAAAAAGAAACCAATCCCAAAACCAGAGTTAAAGGCTCTGCTAGAAAGGTCTCAGAGCAGCAGATGTGTACCTAGAAAAGCAGGGGAGATTTCCTCGAGGACAGGTCACCCTCTTAAGGCAGGTTCTTGACTGGGTCCAGTTATTGTGTCCTCCAGATGATAAATTCGGATGGGAAGAGGTGGATGGGAGGGGAGAGCCTGGAGCTTAGCCCAGTCCAGGTGTATCAGGGAGGTGACGACCTGTTGAAGCAGAAGGATGCTATTGGTTCAGGAGCAAATGGATCTCATCTGGTGTCACTGTGCCTAGGCTGGAAATGAGAAGAAGGTTTCTAATCACGTCAGAAGAAAGGTTTTGGAGAGGCTTTTCATAAGAGTGATAGGTGCAAGTTGTTTGGTTTGTGTCTGGGCAGGATTATGTGTTTGCCTGAGGCAGATGCAGTTGGGGTTTGTGCTCCAGAGAGGCCCTTCTCGATCCTATGTTAAAAGGAAAAAAAAAAAAAGATTAGAAAATGTATATAGTGAAAGTGGGTTTGTGGATTCAGGAGAGAATAAGTTGGCCTGGTTTTATTTCTAGATGTCTGTCCCCATACACAGCCTGTGCTCAAATAAAGGAATCGGTTTTATTCCAAGACTGAAGTTAAGTGCCGAGAGTGACTGTCAGAGCCTGTAGCTTCATGGACCTTTTCATGGATGGTCTGGTCCCGCTGACTTTCCTCTCCCAAATTGGTTTCCAGCCATCCCTGGTGTTGGTTCATGCAACCCTGCAGTGACCTGAGATGAAACACTGACTTGAACAAAATTTAACCCAGAAGAAAGAAATCACAGTGAAGTTTGTTCTTGATGGAGTCAGTTCCTGCCCTTGCCTTACAAGGATCTTTGTCCCCGGAGCAGGTAGGGAAGATGGAGATAGCCGTAAGCAGTGCTGGGGAGGGCAGTGTGAAGCTGCCCCAGAAGTAGTGTCCCCAGTACATGGACATGGACCTGTTGGAGCGGGTCCAGAGGTGGGCCCCAAAAATGATGAGAAGACTGGAATACCTCTCCTGTGAGGAAAGGCTGAGAGAGTTGGGGTTGTTCAGCCTGGAGAAGAGAAGGCTCTGGGAAGACCTTATTGCGGCCTTTCAGTACTTCAAGGGGGCTTATAAGAAAGATGAGGACAGGCGTTTTACCAAGGCCTGTAGTGACAGGACAACGGACTTTAATCTGGAAAAGTGTAGGCTTAGTTTGGACATGAGAAATAAATTTTTTATGATGAGGGTGATGAGACATTGGACCAGGTTTCCCAGCAAAGTTGTCGATTCCCCATTCCTGAAGTGTTCAAGGCCAGGTTAGATGGGGCTGTGAGCAGCCTGGTCTGGTGGGATGTGTCCCTGCCCATGGCAGGGGGTTGGGCTGGATGAGCTTTAAGGTCCCTTCCAACCCAATCCATTCTTAGATTCTCTGAAATGCTGTCCTAGCCATGACAGAGCTTTTGTTTTCCAGTCCATCCCAGGTAGGAGGAGATGGAGGTGGCCATCTCAGATTTCACGCTTTGGTGTAGAGGTCTCAGGGTTTGGTAGGTTCCCACGGCTGTGCCTGCAGAAGCATCGTGCCCACCCTTAAAGCTCCTTGCTCCACAAAGCCTCGTAGCCAGGCTGTGAGGACAGTGGACGGGCTCCTCTCTGGTGATGGGAACCTTCATGACAGCCTATGTGAAACACTTTGGTGGCTCTGAGATGTTGGGGCAGGGTGATTCATACCTGGGGTTTTCTCTTCCTTTCTGCCGTGAGAAGCTGGGGAGGTGTTTGGAGTTTTCTCCCCTCTCCACCCCCGCTCCCCAGCTACCCCTCGGAAATCTCTGTGAGACCCATGTGATGAATCAGCCCCCTTGGGAGACCCTTGGGGTATTTCCCCTGCCTCCCCAGCAGCTATTTCTCCAGTGAGACAGTCCTTTAGGGCTTGGCCTTGGCTCACCAGAGCCCGCTGAGGCGCAGGCAGGCAGCGAATGCAAAGGTCATGCAGGGCTGGGTGCAAAAGAGCAAGTGTGGTCAGTCAGGGTTGCTTTCATCAAACAGATCTGAAACGAAGCAGCTTTGTCTTTTTCTTTAATTAATTGCATCATTAAATTATTTGACATTTAGTTGCTGTGCTTGAGTGAAAACAGAGTTAGGTGAGGGAGCATCCCCCGTGTTCAGGATCGTTTCATACCTGGTGTGTGGGTGGGTTGGGGTTTCCCTGCTTTTTGGGACTTTGTAGACGCTGACCCAAGCAGCTCTTTTCCAGGCACTGGGTCCTTACTTGGACCCACGCTCACTGCCAAGCACTGCTCACAGCAGGGAAGTGATGAGCCCAAACCCCAGACTGCCACATCTTCTGTAAATTTGAGTCCTAATCCCAAAAGCTGTGTCTTATACCACCTCTGCCATAGGTGTTTGCTGCAGCATTCGTCAGCAGGAAAGGTCATGTTATGGTTGGTTTAGTGGTGCACTCTTATACCCCATATGGACCCTTATAGTTGTCTTTCTCCTCCTTGTATGCATGTTTCGTCCAATGACCCCCAAGCCAGCTTTCCCTCTGCCACTCAGGGTGCTGTCTTGCTGCCCAAGTACCATCCCCTTCCTTATACTTCTTTAATAACATGTTCTGATAGGTTTTTTTTCCTCTCTTGTTTTCTTTACAGATTTATCTGGAAAGTATGACCAGCAGGAGCAGCTTAGTCACCATTAGATAAGTATTACAGATGACTCATGCTAGAGTATTGATAGCTCTACAGCTGAGGTGAATGTGTTGTTTTATAACAGCTGTAGCATGATACCAAGAGGCAGGAACCTTAATTCCAGCATCCATGCTTTTCCATGAATGTGCTTTGAGTCTCTGACACATTTTTTCCCCTTGGTTTGTCCAGCTAAGTGATTCACAAAAGAGGTTTTGCTTCCCTTGATGGGGTACTGGGTATGGGGCAGCTCATGTCATTTCAAGCCACACCTCAAGATGTCACCTTGAAATGAAAGCTGGCTTGAAAGACTGCAGCTTTGTAGCTACTCTCCAGGACAACATGCAGGTTTTGGCTTTAATTGATGCCATTAGTGGCTTTCCTCGATTCTTTGTGGGTTTTGTTTCTGTTTTCTTTACAGAGTCATTACCCTGCTTCTCCAGCACTACAAACCAGAAAGTGCAGAAACAGGTAAGGCAACTGCTGTTGCAGCATGTTAATTTGGAGTCTTTAAGGGTGAAATACTGGCTGCAGTAAAGTAAAAAACCAAAACCCGTTGACCCAACAGCAGTGAGAGTTATACACAATGTGCTGGCTCCATGAAACCACCTGGAATAACTGCATTTGAGGACGCATTTGCAGGCTACCTGAGACTGTGCATGTGAACCTCCCTCTGCTTCCAAAACCACTGGCATTAAGGCTATGCCAGCAATAGGTGATGAGATCTAAGAAGTGATGAGCAAGGGGGAGGAACCTGTCCTTATGGGAGGTGCAGAAGGAGCTGAGGAAGTGGGGGATCATGTATGGGATGGCAGGAGCTGCTGGGGAGGCGTTAACCTGGGTGAGTTGGCAGGGAGTCGAGGTGGCTTTAGCTAGAAATGGGTGTAGAGCTTGAAGGAGTGCAAAGGCCATGGAGGAATGAGGGAAATTTGAAGTTGAAAGGAGACATTTTGAGAGGGACCACTGCAGCAAGGGACATGCCAGTGGTTGCAATGTTGATGGCTCTGCCCAGTGTTCCTGTGTGCAATGTCACCAGGGTCAGCTGATAGCCCACCTAGACAACACACTTGGGTATCACATGTGGTTCACGCCATGAACGTTTTAGGTCCTGCGCTTGGTTTCTCAGTGAACATGGACCAGAGCCCCAGTGCATTAATACAGAAGAGAAATCTAGCTTGGGGATCTGTGCTTGTGTCCCAGTCACATGATTTGGGTCTCTGCATTTATCATGATGGTGGTTAGGCACTGGAACAGGTCGCCCAGAGAAGTTGTGGGTGCCCCATCATTGGCAATGTTCAAGGTGAGGTTGGATGGGACTTTGAGCAGCCTGGTCTGGTGAAAGATATCCATGCAGGAAGGTTGGAATGGGTGATCTTCGAAGGTCCCTTCCAACCCAAACCATTCTGTGGTTCCATGATTTTGGTGCTTTGCTATGCTCATTGCAAGAACTGCTGTGATCAACTTGGCAGGGTGTTCTGTGCTGAGGTCTACATGGGAACTTCTGTTCTTCAGGCTGTTGTGCCAGCATGGAGTAAAGAGCTGTGTCGTGTTTGTGCTATAAAAATAAATGACATTGCAGCTGGCTCTGGGAACTGTTGCAGCAGAAACCCCTGCATGATGGTTTCTAAAGCTGGCTCAATCAAGTCCCTGCTTGGTGAAGTAGAAAATGCCTTTAAGACCTTCTTCCTTTAGACTGGACCAGATATTTGTGTGCTGTGAACTGATCTCAGGACTAAATGGTTCTGAGTGATAATCTGGTGTTGCTCTTTGGGGAAGGGATGGGTGTTTGGCTCTTGGGGATTGTGTAGCATCAGACAGTGAATCCAAGGCTAGGAGCATCAGGAGTTTTTACTGGCATGTCCTCCTACAATGACATGCCAAAAAAAACCCCAAACTCTGATGAATGCTCTTAACCATCACTCGGTGGAAATACTTTTGGGGTAGAGAAATGAAAGCGCAAGCCCCTGCCCCGCTCACCTTGCGTCCCTGGGGTGAGGATGGCAGCTCAGAGGCAGGATCTGGTGCTTCCCCATGGCCGGCCTCAGCCATACGTATTCAAATGGAGCACCCAGGCGTGTCACCTCACTGGGGCACGGGGCCCTGCGATGGATGGGGGCTTTCCAGCCCCACAGGCCATTATTAGTAAGAGACTTCTCGCGTGGTGTGTCTTCTGGTTCAAGCTGTGAACTGCCAGCAGGCTCTAAAAACTGCTGCTGAGCCTTGTAAATATTGCAAATAGTTTCCGAGAAGCGTAATAACTTCCCTAAATATATATATATATCAAAATATATACACACACACACACACACATAGGAATATATATATATATGTTATGTCTAAAGATGCTCAAGCATGCATTCATGCTGAAAGTTTGCTGAGCCCAGTAGGGAATGTTATCTACTCTTGCTGTCATCTGGGAAGCTCGAGCAGGTAGTGGATAGGGATGAGGAGATGCTTGCTGGGGTTTTTGGTTCTCTCTATCTGTTTGGGAAGCTGGATTTTGGGGCATGTTTGTGGGTTTGGTGCGTAGGTAGAATTATTTAAAGTAATGTAAGTGGCCCATGTGGTAACTTCAAGATTGTGCCAGCTGAGCAACTAGATTGGAGGTTACAGATCCCAGGGCATCTGAAGTCCAAATAGGTTTTTTAAATCACACAGGTCATTTTAAGAAAGATAATTAAGTTCCTGAGTTTTCTCAGTAATGCCTACAAATGTTCGTGCAAATGGTTCATGAAGCACTTGCAGTCTCTAATTTCTGCCAGAGGTAAATGTGCTATTAGGAGGAGATTAGCTGCCCATGCAGCATTTTCTGTCTTGGAGTCTCAGGGTGCTTTACCGAGCTGTGTTAATGCAGCTGTGCTGAATGTACCGCACAAATCTGCGTGCTCTGATAACCATTCTCGGGTGAAATGAATCCCCATGGAGCCCTTTCAGATGTTGCTGCTCCCAGTTCCTACCTGCCCTATTAGGGCTATGGGACGTACTACATGTGCATCATTTCATATGGGCACAAAACCATCTTCATTTATTGGGAGAGCTGGAGCACACGATGTGGAAGCCAAAATGTGGCATATCTGTTCTGTCTCCCGTTGCTAGAGGGATGAAGGATTAATGGCTGGAAGCACATTGGGGTGGGGACAGCGACATCTCAGATGCTGGAGTTAGGCTTTGAGAGCAGTTTTTCCCTCTGGAAGTCTCTGCTTCTTTCCTTCTGACTATGTGGCGAGGTAGCAGTCATCACATGGCACCCCCTGTGTTGGTCAGCAGTGCAATGTTTGGTTTCTGACCTAGTCTGCATCGTCCATGTGATTTAGGGTGTGATGGATCTGATGAACAAGATTAATTGCACCTTCATCTTCCCTGGCTGTGGGGCAGACTCTTCACTGGCTGCAAAAGCAGCCCATGCTGATTTGTTGAGATGCAGACGCCAGTGCTGCAAACACCTTTCTTTGATCAGATGTGGTGTGCCCATAGCCAGCTCGCTTAGACTACATACGTATACTTGAGATGTCTGTAGGGTAGGTGAGATTAATCCTACACCTGCTGTAGCAGTGCTCATGCCTCAGGCTATAGTGGGCTATCTGGGAGGGATTTGGAGCGTGTTGAGAGGATATTCTGAAGTTTTGTCATGTGTGATTGATTCAGTCTGTTTTCTCCAAGGGCAAGGTCACCAGCTTCTCTGCTCTCCTTTCACATTGCCTCCTGGAGGAGCTGGCTTTACTGAAGGAAACATTGTGGCATCAGGCTCTGATGGAGACATCCGCATGTGAATGGAAGGGTAGCGTCAGCCTCTGCAGTGCCTCCACCGTGGTAGCAACAATGAACAGGGAAGAGTTTTGTCGGCTGCTGGGATTGTGGGCACTGTATTGGAGAGGGACGTTTGGTCACTTTGTTTGCCTGGAGGTTTGGAAAAGTTTGTGGGTCCTTCTGGGCTGTGATCCTGTGAAGAAAAGCTGAGAGAGTTGGGGTTGCTCAGCCTGCAGGAGAGAAGGCTCCAGGGAGATGTATTGTGAGGACCTGTCATTTTAGCACGTGTGAGCACCTGTGAAATTGCACAGATCATTGGTTATCTCCAGGAGTCACCTGCACCGGTCTTGATGCTCGAGACTGGAGCGATTTGGGATTGCTTTCTCATGCCTAGGTTGAGGGCCTGCAAAAGGAGAAAGCAGTTAAAGTTGGGCACAAAACCCAGCCTTTCGTTTTCCTGCATTCGCCGCTCCCTCTGGAGGTCCATGGGCTGTGCAAACATGGGAGCCATGGGCTGATGGGCACTTGGCAAGCAGTCTTGTGCCAGTGCACGGGGATGGTTGTGCCAGTGCACAGGGATGGTTGTGCCAGTGAGTTCTGGCCATATCCCTTTCTGGGTCCCAGCACCCTCTGTCCCTTTTAGATGGTCTCCGGTGCAGGTGTACAGGGGCTGGCTCTGCCATCTGCATGGGTTGCGCTGGCAGCAGACTTCCCCGCTGCAAGGGGAATTTTCCCAGGCTGCCACAGAGGCTGAGCAGTTGGCGGATAAAACCCGGCCCTGGTATCGCAACAGATCTATAGATGTATCGTGAACAAGGAGAAGGGGAAGCACCTGGAGACACATCTGCATCGGACCATGTCGCATGACTGTCCCAAGTGGGCAGCAATCCCAGCCTGTACTGTCTGCGTAGGACCAGTGTCCTCCTGGCTGCCTGTCCCCACTGCCATCTGGGCAGGAGGCTGATGCTTGCTTGGTTTTGTTTTACAGCCTTGATCGCCACCTGATTTCTACCCCCCACCCTCCCCCAACTTTGCAGTTTCTTTGCATTTGGAGTTGCAGCCTGAAAACCCTCTCGCTAAACCCTGTGCCCTAACGGTTGCACGTCTGAAAGTGTGGAACCAGCTCGCAGCAGCTGCTAAAATAGCAGAACTGAAGTGGGGAATGAAAAGTGAGACGGTGATTAAGACCCAATTTCCTGTCGTGGCCCCGCAGGGCTCCCGCCAGCGATGGAGACGTTGGTGGCGTCGGCAGTGGCGGTGTGAACCGTCCCAGCCATCGGCCTCTGGCTGGCTGAATCACTCACAGGCCGTCCTGCACTGCTGGGTTGACTGAAATCTTTATAGATGCTGGTGAGCATGCTGCACCAGAGACAATGGAGAATCCCATTTTAGGAAGGAGGGAAGGGTAGGAAGCCCATGCAGGGTGACTCTGTCTGAGTTGGGGTTGGAAGCAGCTGTGGTGAGATCCAGGCCAGCCCCAGGGCAGGCTGGTGTTGGTGGGTTTGTGGTATCGAGAAGAGCTGAAAGAGCACACAGGATTTGGGAACACTGGGGACATTGATCCTCTGGATTTTCCTCCCATCTCTGCCAACAAATTGCTTTAGACCCACTATCTAGGTCTAGGCAAGACAAAAACGCAAGGGAGAGGAGTTGCGGCTGAAGGGATGGTGAAGCTCCCTAACTGGTGCTGTTTGCTCTGAGGGCACGCAGGCTGTTCACCCATCCGACTGTTTGACCCCTTGTGTAGACAGGTATCATAAAAGAGCAAATGCCTGAGAATTATTTTGTCTTTTTTGGCTTCCTTGCACCAGAGGTTTGTGTACAGAGAAAACAGCTGAGTGCAAAGAAGATGCTGAGCTGATGGCTCTTCCTCTGAGGATGCTCTTTCATATGTACTCACTAACATGGAATGTGTGTTTGTTACTGTCAGAGGCAACTTCTGGTTTCTTTCTCACCCTGGAAGTGCAAATCGCTGCTCTACTGTGTATGCTTTAACAGCTCCTAGGTCCATGCTGTAGATGTTCGAACCTGATGTGTTTCAGCAATTCGAATCACATTGTGTAACTGTGTCCTTTCTGATAGCTAATGGAGCAATGATGTGCATTGCCAATATGGGATTTTCCTACACCACCTCATCCTTTAGAGAAAGTCAATTGCAAAACCCACTGCAAAGAGGCCGGAACCCCATCGGTCGTGGTGGTGGTGACCCATCTAATGGCTCAGCAAAAGAGCAGCTGAACAAGCCCCTTGCTGCCAGAGGTGGTGGCAAGTAGAGGAAAGGAGGAGAATGGAGAGAATGTTGTTGTCTGGGAGCAGAGCATCTGAAATGAGCTGCTTCTCCACTTTTGCAATAGGAGCTGTAGATCCTTCCCCTCTCCATGTCTGTCCCCTGTCATGGTTGTACCCATGTGGCTTGATGGGGACAGCACTTGACCTGCTGTGCCGGGGGCTTGCAGTAGGAAGCTGAGGTCTTTGCCTTGGTCCCACCATGGGCACGTGGCCCAGCAAGGAGGAACCTGGGCATGTCTCCTGCTGGGTCATCTCACAGGGAGCTGCCACGTGCACCAAAAGATGGTTATTGCAGCCCTTTGGCAGTGTGAGGAGAAGCAAGCAAGCCAAAATGCACAATCCCACCTCCATAATTGCGGTCTCCCTCTGGATTTGGCCTGCTGGAGGGGGTATGGGAAAGACATCCATCTTTTGAGACAATGCTCATATGAACTTCTGTTACCTTCAGCAAACCACCTCCTGTTTCTGTCTGAGTTTGGAAGTCACAGCAGCTCCCATCAATCCCAGTGCTAAACCCACCAAATTCCCTCACCACCCTTTGCTGTGCAAAGAACAGTCACTGCATAATTTGGCAGAGTGCGGGACCATTGCTTGAAACTCAGTGCCATGTGGCATTTGGTCTTTGTGGCCTCTCTCAGCTCTTGGGGTCACCAAGCTCCTCCAAGGCTGCCTTTTCCTCCGTGCTCATGCAGCACCTGGCACCACCAGCACAGCTGGGACAGACTTTTGTAGTGTGGAGGGGGAGCCTGCTTGCAGAGAAATTACTTTCTGTGCTCAGAGAGACTTGTGTAACATTCACCGCTATGGGGGAGAGGGAGATTTTACACTCTCCTAGTGCCTTTCATCCCAGAGGAGTTCAAAGTGCTTTTTAAACTACTTTCGTAGTGCTGAGAAAGGGATGAGCAAGAGGATTTGCATGAAATGTCCTTCCCCGCCAGGAGAACAGCACTGACCACTGCAGCTGCGGTGCTGGGAGCTGGCACTTTTCAAATGCACCCACAGCTGCTGGTGAGTAGAGCAACACCACAGCATGGCATTGTTTTGGGAGGCTGGAGGAACAGCTGCCCAGGATTGTTTTGAGTATTTTAGGAATTATTTTGGGGGAGGGTGAGTTAAAGGAGAGGAAGTTGCATAGATATGGGAAGGTAAACAACTGCTTTTTTGAGCAGGGAGGTCAAGGATTGCTTTGAGGTGATATCAGGGAACAGACTATGGAAGAATTTACTGTGCAAAGTGCTGTCATCCAGATAAAACACTCTTCTCTCTTTGCCAGAGAGATATTTCACATCAACCTAAGGAGGAAACCGTGCTTGGTTGGAGGAAACCACCCTGGGTGGTGAGACACTGGAAGAAGTTGCCCAGGGAAGCTGTGGATGCCCCCTCCCTGGAAGTGTTCAAGGCCAGACTGGATGGGGCTTTGAGCAACCTGGTCTGGTGGGAGGTGTCCCTGCCCATGGCAGAGGTTGGACTGGATGATCTCTAAGGTGACTTCCAACCCAAAAATTTCTATGATTCTATGATTCTGGCTTTGCTCAGTCTGATGGTGGAAGGTGGTGCTCACACCTTGCAGCATGTCCACTCCAGCCCACGTGCTGCAAGCCGTACTTTGATGTGCTTTCCCTTTGCAAGCCACTCCAAGCGTGTGTTCAGTGTGGTGAGTGTCAGCAGCAGAGCTGAAGGATCACCAGGGTGTGTTGGTGTCTGTCTGCAAATGCTGCAAGAGGATGGGAAAGGTCATTTCATCTCGGGGGGCAGAAGGAGTAAAGGGGCAAACAGAGTGATGCCACGTGGGTTTGTCACATTCCCTAGAGGAAAACAAAGCATCTCTGCGATAATGGGAAATAGCTGAGAGATGAAAACTGGCTCGCCCCTTAGCAACCCTCTCCTCTCATGTGTCTCCACCACTAACAGTAGGGAATAAAAAGGAAAAAAAGGAAAAAAACAGCAAGCAGTGAGATGGGTTTTGAACGGATGCCAAGGTTGATTTAATTAGATGTATCAAATTTGTTAACTTCTGAGTGATGTGGCGGCCGCGCGGCACAAATGATGAGCTGCGAGCAGCCACGGCAGCGCGGCACTGGCCTGCCAAAAGGTTCGGCAGAGCAGAAGGATTGACCTACTTCCATCAGCTGCATGAGGAGCACGGCTGTGTGTGCCTCTATGCAGGGGAGAGCTCTCCTCCAGGGCTTGGAGCTGCTGGGGAGCCCTGCATCACCCATGGGCTCCAGCATGAGCCTGATGCTGGGTAAATGTCCGTGTGCCTGCGGGAGGCAGCTTACTTGAAGCAAGGGCTCCTGCTTTGCTTACTGCTGGCTTCTGGCTGATGCCGATTTTCCGCTTCTCCCACCTATTGCACCCTTAAAGAATACACCAGTATTCTCTGATAATGGCCCTAAATGCTGTTGTAGCTGATAAGGGTGATAAAATCATCCATGCACACACTGCCATGGCAACGTACAGCAATCACTCTTCACTCCCGCTGTGTCTCTGCTGTTTGGCATGAGCACAGATGTGTAGTTTTGGCTGAGACTTGCCTGGGAATTACCCAGACCTGGAGGATTTGGCTTTGGTTATGAGCTCTGCCATGGATGTGGTGCTACTCGGCAGCAACCAGCCTTGCTGGCCGCCCCTCACAGCAGGGCATACTTCCCCTCATGCTTTGCAGTGCAGATTGCATCTCAAAAGAGTTTTCAGCATCGATGAGGAGATTTCTGAAAAAAGAAATTTGTTTCCAAATTAATTTCGTAACTGTTATCAAGAGGAGCCGTTGGGTGTCTGCTCCCATAGATCCTGCCGAGCGCCAGGGTCTCCCCTGCAGGCAGTGACCACAGGATCCCTGTGAGGTTGATGTGGTGCCTCCTGGCCACATAACCTCCAGCTGGAGAAGTTCAACAACTGCTTTGCATCCCAATGTTCTGCCTCCAGTACCAGCCATGAGCCGAACTCCCATTCATCTGGCAGCATTCTCCATTGTTCGTTAAGTGTCAATGCAAAAAAAATGTCCCATGGAATTGTGTCTGTCAAGGGATGAAGAGAAGGTGGATTTCCTGAGCCACCAGCCTGGCAGTGGTGCTCTTGTGGTGGGGAATGTTTGGCAAGACCTGTGAAGCTAGAATACACCAAGAGAGACGTTTGTGAAGTACACAAATGTAGAAGTGCTACGTGAAACCACGATCTAGGTTGTGTTGAGCATCGCCATGTGACTGAACATGGGAGGGAAGCTTAGACACACCATCAGTCTCCCGTGATTATTATCAGTGTTAGCCCAAGGTTGGTAACACCAGACCTACCACACAGATCCTAGTGGTATGCACCCAACGTGGTGGGGAACTTGCTATTTCAGTGGGGAAATGAGGCAAAGCAGTGTTGGGGAACTTGTCCGAGGTCACACAGAGGAGACGACCAGGATGTTGCTTCCCACCACTGAACCTCTGGCCTTTTCCTCTTCCTGCCTCAAGTGTGGTTTCTTCTCCTGACCACAGCACCCCTCAGCTGGAGCAGAGAAGGGTCGCTTGAGTGGGGAGATGAAAGGAGAAATGTTATTCCAATGAGCAATGTCAGGAAATTATGTGGGAAGAAGAAACAGAGGAGAGATGGAAGGAACCCAGCTTCTGCAGAGAAGACGTTTCTTCGCAGCGCTAAGGCTGCCTTCAGGTTTCATGATTCAGCTTTTAAGTTGGCTGTTGATAGTTAGGATGTTTTCATTTTGACTTCATCTGTTGACAGGGCGGTAAGAGCCCTGCAAGGACGCGTATCTCTCCATCAGGTATGACTAATGGTGCTGGGACAGCCGTGTCCGCGATAACACTTCTGTTTTTCTCTAGAACAGCTCCATTACAGACCGCCCGGTAGCTGAGCCCCAGCAAGTGTTTTTGCTGGAGTTTTGCTGATTGTGCAGCCCAGATAACCCATGAGAGAGCAAACATGGAAAGCGTTGAATATTCGGCTCAAAAACCAGAAGTGGACTTGTTTCGCTGCTTGTCTCAACCAAGCTTTTAACTGCATGCTGTCAGTACTTTTCAGGAAACTCATCTCCTCTGTGACACGTCTTCTGGCAACGAAGTGTTCTGATTTAAGGATGGCCACCAGGAGCTTTGTGAAGGCCAGGGCTCATGGCTCGACACCGTTGTCTTTGCAGCTCGGTGTTGGGCTTTGTTTTCCCCATCTTCTCCTTGGAGAGCAAAAGTCAGTCCATGCAAAACAGATGTGTTTCTAAACAAGAGCCAGCAGCGTGATTTCTCTTAGTATTGCGCTCAAAAAATGATCTCTCCAAAAAAAAAAAGCCAGTGCTTGGCAGAAGCTGGTAAACACTTTCTCTAGATGTTTGCTGCTGTTGATCCCGTTTCTGCAGGAACCCAGGAGTTTTGGTGCAACCTAAGGGCTGAATTTGAACTTCTTCTAGTTAAAGTGGTTGCCCCCTGCTCCTCGGGGTAACAGTTGTGTGTGTGAATGAAAGCCACGCTTACATCCCTAAAGAATCATGTTGGCACAGATGAGCCTCTGACCTCAATATATCAGCTCAGTGGTCAACAACCTTACACAGAAAGAGCTTTGGTGTGCAACTCTTCCACTTGGCAGAGTTTAATCTTTGCACAGATTACAACAGAAAGCTCTTTACAACAGGCTACGCAGGTTTAAAGCCATGCTTGCCTTTGATGGAAATCATTGTTTGCTCCTCAAGGAGGTTTGTAGTCATCTGAAAGCTGCATTAAAAGCATGCAACCGGGTGGCCTTTCCAACATGCAGAGGTAGTGGAGATCTCCTTGATCCTCTGCCCCTTTTCCCCGAGGAGGGACGGCAGGTTTTCCTGGGCAGCCCTCTGGTTTAGGAGTGCAAGACTACTTCCATCATGATGCCGGTGTAGGATCATAGTTTCTAGTTGGGTGTTAGAGGAATTGGTAGTAGTCAGAAGGGTGATGCTACAGGAGGCAGCCAGCACAGACCTTCTGAAAATGATAACTTCTCACAGTAAGCTCACCAAAGGAGCATTTCAGTTTTCTTCTCTCCTTGGCTTTGTTGTTTGTTGTTGGAGGACAGGAGTTATCTAAGGGACTCTGGACACCTGAAGAGAGGGGCAAAGCTTGAGATGTGAACTTGGCATCTGAGGACACCAAGGATGAGACTGTGTTCCTGATGAGGGCTGGAGAACCTTTCCTATAAGGACAGGCTGAGACAGTTGGGGCTGTGCAGCCTGGAGAAGAGAAGGCTCTGGGGGGACCTTATTGCGGCCTTCCAGATCCTGAAGGAAGCTTACAGAAAAGTGGGGGAGGAACCTTTTACAAAGGCATGTAACAATAAGACAAGGGGCAATGTTTTTAAACTAGAGCAGGGTAGATTTAGATTAGACATTAGGCAGACATTCTTCACCATGAGGGTGGTGAAAACACTGGCACAGGTTGCCCAGATAGGTTGTGGAGGCCCCATTCCTGGAGATACTCAAGGCCAGGCTTCATGGGGCTCTGAGCAACCGGATTTAGTAACGTTGTCCCTGTTCACTGCAGCAGAGTTGGACGGGATGACCTCTACAGGTCCCTTCCAACCCAACATATTCTATGATTCTATGGGTCTGTGAAAACTCTGGACACTGAGAGCGGGTGCATGGCATCATGGCCATATGACCATGACCTGTCCAGGGTGAACTTGCCACAAACAAGGCATCCCTTTCAGGGGCTACTCCCTGTGTCTGCAGCTCTGTAAAATAAGGATGTTGTCCCATGTGCAGGAGTGACCTGTCGACATTGAGGGTGGTTCCTCTTGCACCCGTTGGATGCCCCACAGTGCGAAGAGGAGGCACGCTGGCTGCCAGTTCAGCTCTAAAAACGATGGCTGTGCAAAGTCCGTCCTTGTCTGGACTCCAAGGGGCTGCTGCGCACAAGGCCTTCACACAGTTGCCTTAACAGGCACCTTTTCACTTTTTTCCAGGGACTTGCACTGTGCTCCATTTCAGAGGGATCCAGTGAATTAACATATTGTTGCTGCCGCCTGGGTAATTACATGCCCAGGGTCTGCTCTGCTCTGACACAGCCTTCCCAGCTTCTCAGACAGAAAGCATCCTTCTCCTCCAGCAAACAAGGCTGCAAAGTATTGCCTGAGACCTTGCTCAAAGGATAGAGGAATGGGAGGGTGGGAAGAGGAGGAGGAGGCTGTTTCTGAAAGCATATCTGGCTTCAAGACCTCACCTATCAATGAGGAGGAGGAGGTGGGATTTTTCAGTTTTTCTGTACCAAGGTACTAATTTTGACTGAAGCTGTGGTTTCTCTTGCTGATTTGTGCAGACCTCGATATGGGTGCAGTTACAGAAATATAGGCCAGCGCAAGTTGCTACAGGGGCTCTGAAACTGCTTGAAATTAGCCATCCTGGGTCACACAGGAGTTTCAGCAGAAGTTGAAACTGAGCGATCTGATACCCTTTTCTGTACTGAAAATAAAAACGTATGAATAGGTAGGTATAAAAGTGCTTACTGGTCTCACTTCCAAGTACAGAAAAGCCCACATGTGGATAAACCTTTATAGACCTCTGAGGTCCTGTGAGAATAGACTACATCTCAAAACACATTTGTGAGTGTATCTTCAAAGCTGGACCAACTTCCTCATGCAGATGCAGGTTTACATTTTTAAAAAATGCTAATTTGGTCAGGAATGACTTCTGATGGGGAACTGGCACCCCTTAAGCTTTGGTGTCCAAAAGGAAATGTGATTATGTGCAGTGTGAGGAGGGCAGCTTTACCCCTTAGAATGGCTTGGATGTCAAGTGTAGGCGTGAATAGGGCAGGGAACATCAAGGCTCTGGAACAGAGAGGATGAGGTTAGTTCATGGCTCTGCCACTGACCTCCTGGTTGACCTGGGGTGAGGACATGAATCTCTCCTCTGGAATCTCCTCCTCTCCTGCCCACCCAGCGCACGTGACAGTTGCCTCATGGTTTGTATGGCTTCTTCTGAGAAGCCAGAGCTCAGCAGCTCTGTCTGTTGGGTCCCTCTTAATCTTCTCAGTTGTGACATTTCCTGTCTCTTAGCCACGTAAATTATTTTGACTGGCAGCAAGACATTGCTCCAACACCCTTTACAACACAGGGGATGGAGGGGAGGGGGAAGGCCATGCTGGAGTTGTAGCTTGCTCACCCTGTGGCAGAACATTGCACAGGGAGGGTTTCTTGAGGCATCTCCATCGTGTGGAGCAGAGGCTGCAGGCTTGGGCAGTACAGAGAGGCTTTTTATAGTCGGTGCTGGGCTTAGGAAATCCTGTTTGTTCAGTAAATATGTGTGTATGTAGGGGAGGGAGGAGGTGTGACTGCCCTCCAACACTGCTCCTGTGTGTGCTGCAGGTGGGACATAGACTGAGATGGACGGTTGTGTGTGGGTCACTGTGGGACTGGATGCAGAAGTGGGGTGTGTCATGTCCCAAGGGGATCATAAGTTGTGGTGCCTAAGGGTACCTCCAGGGCCTTCACAGTCTTGAGATGTAGTTGTTTCTCTCGGCTCTTTCACTTGGGAGATATCACAGGACAGGAACACTGAGTGATTCCCACCCTTTCCTCCTAATCCTCTGTCCTGGTGGTAGTTAGAAGATGGCTTGTAGGACTGTAGGATAATTCAGGCTGAAAGGGACCTCAGGTAGGTCAACTGTGAGATCAGACCAGGTTGTTCATTACTTCATTCAGTCAAGTCTTGAAGACTTCTGAGGATGAGAGTGCACAGCCAGCTCCAGGGCTTGACTGTCATCATATGCAAAAAGTTTTTCCTAGCATCCAATTTGAACCACTTTTGTTTCAAATAACATGTGTTTTCTCTCCTTCTTCTGCCAGACACCACTGTGGAGAACCTGTCTTTGTGTTCTCAGTAACCAGGTGCTGGGGTCTGCTACAAGATCCCTCAAAGCCATCTCTTCCCCTGGCTGGACGAGCCCAGCTCTCTCAGCCTCCTCTCTGAGCCAGTCCTCCAGCTCCTGGCCAGTTTGGTGCTCCTCCACTGCATGTGTTTCCTTGTATTGAGGTACCCAAAATTAGATGCAGTATCTAGATGTGGACTAATAAGCACTGAAATCTCTTGTCTTTATCTAGTGGCTATGCTTCTGCTCCTGCAGCCCAAATGATGGCCAGGCCAGCCATGGAGCAATGGCAGAGGTGCTCAGTTGGGTGGCTGTGCCGAGGGGATCTCTTAAATAGGACCTGTCACTGTGCTTGGAAAGGAGGGAAGAGGAGCATGGAGGAGCCCTGGGGTGGCAAATACCTCTTCTCACTGATGATGATGTGAGCTCCTACAGGGAGAGAGACCAAAGCCAGATGGATAAGCCGATAAACTGAGTTTAAAAAACACAGAGAGGTGCAGTGTTATAATTACCACCATCTCACTTACTCATCTGTAAAGGAAGTTTTTACTCGCCACTGCGCTTCTCGTGGGGCTGTGACTGTTGATGGCCACGGAGAGCTGAGGTCCTGCAGTACCAGTGCAGAGGTTGTTGAACAAACTACACTTGGTGCGCTCATGGCTCAGGACCAAGCATAATTCATAGAGTAATTGTACATATTTATGGATGTACACCATGTTGAAACAAAATGCTGTGGTTTCATTTTGTCACTCTGTGAGTTTGAAACCGGCAACCTATATCCTTAAGATCCGAGAGCCTTGGGAAAAGATCCATTTTTTAATACTGTTCTAAATTTAAAATTGATGGTTTTTTTTAGTGCAGCTTAGTAGAAATAAAAGACAAAAAGGAGAAAGACAGAAAGACCTGTACAATAATTTTTAAGGTTTTCTTCTTTTCCGTTCATGTTCTTTTCAGGAAATGAGACTGAGTATATTTGGAATAGGAATGAAACCACGTATCACAAGCCACTGTCGAGTTCATTAAGTGACCACATTGAAAAAGTAGTGAAAAATGTGTTCTTTCTAGTGCCTTCCCAGCCCATAGGAATCCTGGCTGTGGCTTGCAATTGTAGTAGGGTGAAGATTTGCATTTTCAAGTTGGCGGTTTTCCTTTTTACTCTTCCACTTCCTACCAGCTAATTCGGTGCTGCGTTAATTGTGAATCTGGAATGCAAATCAACTCACCTGCTTGTTTTTCTTTCGTTTTCAGGTTTTCTAGCTATGGAAGCTCTCCTGAGGAGCTGCATCATGTGCTGTTTCCCCTGGGATGGGGCGCAGGGCTGGGAACGAGGAGGAAGTGCAATATGCTGCTGCGAGTTGCTTTAGCAAAGAGAGAGGCTTTCTGGCATGTCAGGCAGTGCTGAAAGCCATTCTACCCTTAAGAGCCGAAATCCTTATCCTTCTTGCGTTTTTTTTCCAGGACAGCTGACATTTCATGTTAAGAAATGCTTTGTATGCAAATCAAGGTGGTACAACAAAAAAAAGTCCTGAAAGCAATCACACCAGTAAACTCAGACCACTGGGAAATTCCTGCTTATCATTTTTTATCTTCTCTTTTTTCAGTTCTGTACAAGGTACTTCTTTGTCTGCTCTTTCTCAAGGTTTTTATCGTTTGTCCTGCAAGACCTCTTGCTTATGAACTTCAGTGCTGCTTGCATTTCGTAGTGCTGCAGGTCAGACTATGTGAATACAAGGCAGTAAGTGCTGAGAATTGGGGTTTAACGGTCTCAGCGTTTCAGCTTCACCCTGCATTGCTCTGGTGCTTTCTGGTGTTCAAGCTAGACATGAACCTCACACCACAGATTGCCCTGTGCCTGTAGTGATGGTTTACCAGAGAAGGTGAGCCCAGAAACCTTTGGGAAGCTCAGGAAAGGAAAGAGGAGAGATAGAAAAACAAAGAGAACCAGGAAAAGTGACGCTACAACAAGTTGTGAGGGTGAAAAAAAAGACTTGCAATGCAAGGAAAGGATGTGTCAGAGCAGGAGAGACCTGCACAACTGCATGGCCTGGAGAGTGTCCCTGTGTGTGTCCAGAGACCCCCCACTGCAGCCCAGCTCTTGTTTAATCACCCTGCGGTTGCTCTGGCCTTTGTGTGGGTAACGGTGATAATGGTCGTGTGTGATGGTGGGTTTTGTTACTTGGTTTTTCTTAAATGCAAAATTATCAGGTTGGTAGGGCAGCCTGGGAGCAGCCTTTATCTACCCTGAGCATGGGGACAAAGGAGGAGAGAAAGATGGCTTGGCTACTTTGGCAATGGCGCACATAACGGTCCCGGGATTCAAAGCAAAGGACACAACAGTCAGACACCCAAGCCTGCCTGGGCTTCCACTGATAACTCACATTTCAAAGTGAAAGGCAATCCTGAAGGGGCTCTGTTGAGTGGCTGAACCCTCTAATGCTGAGTCTTCTTTAAAAGGGGATTTCATAAGGAGTAATGTGAACAGAAATGGCTCTTTTGTGGTTTTACACATTCCAGGCATGCCAGGACTGTTCCTGTCAAGGATGGGCAGTCTCTGGGGTTTTGGGTTCTTTAAAAGAAAAAGAATTGCCACAAACTAGCAGCTGAAGTGGTGAAAAATAAATGAGAGTTGCAAATTCATTACAGTAGCAGTAATGGAAACTGTGAGGCTTAAACTGGCTGTGGGGTTTCACCTCATGGTCTGTGCTGCTGTGCTGTTGGCTTCACTGCTTTTGCCCATGATGACTGCTTCAGGACAGATGATTTTAAAGCAGAGCTTTAACTATTGGTTACGCAGAGCCTCAAAACCCAGTGCTTTAGGCGTTTTTCAGAATCAGTACCTTTTCAGCTGAACCACTGTTAAGTATGAATCCCCTTAGTGTCAGTGCAGTTATGTAGACATGCAGCATCCCTGTGTCATGACAGCAGCATTAATTTCTGCAGCTCTATGGGTACAGAAATGGGAGACAGCTACTCCTGCTTCAAGTGCACTCATTTTGGTTTCAAGCTGCCTGTACCAGTTTGGATTGCACCTGTACATTTGGACACAAACAGGATTTTAATTGATATAAGAGCTTCCATGCACAAAATGACAGTGCCTTAAGCCTTAAAGAAATGCGCCTTAACTGTGCCTTAAAACACTCTGGAGTTTCACACATGGTAAAGATGGTTTGTATAGACCTGGCCTGTTAGGTGGGTGTTTAATTCATTATTCTACACGTCCTGTTCCAGATGTGTGTGATGCTCTGGTTGCCATAATCCTCTGTGCTGATGTTACAGAGAAATCTCAAGGTCTATAAGGAGATTCTCCTTTTCTAAAGGAGAAACTTTAATCACTGGGGTTATCATCAAATGCTGCACTTGTGAGATACAAGGAAGGCAGAGCTCGTGTGACTTCGGTGCTCAACGTAAATATTTTTCACCTGAGATGAGTCTGATCTTGTTGCCTTCTGGGCTGCTTGCGATTTTGGGTTTGTTTCCTTAAAAAAAAAAAGAAAAAAGAAAAAAAAATTTCTTTACCCCATCAGTGCTTCCAAACACAAAATGTGGAAACAAAAAGTCAGAAGGGGCAGTCGGCAGCGAGCTGTGCTTTTTACTGGTCTTATCTCACAGGGAATGGTTTTGAAGTGGATTTTGCTCTGGCCACTCAAGGTCTCTGCTTTGGAAATATTTAAAGTGTAGCAAGCTTTACAAGTGGCAGAAAAAACCTTCTTTTGTTACCAAGTGAATGTGTTTTCCTTACAAGTCACACAAACAGGAGTATGTTTGGAAAATTTTGTTTCAAACAAAAAAACTTTTTTTTCAAACAAAAAAAAATTTTGTTTCAAACAAAAAACCACTTTTCCACTGTTTCATCTAGAGTGGGAAAACAAGTGGACCTTGAGTGGCATTGTAGTGTAGACTTCATTCATTTGACCACAGCAGAAGGTTACTTTGAGATGCTCTGTTATCATTCTTATGGTGTGTCCTTGCTTGATGTTTTGTGCTTCAGAATCTCCTTTTTCCCCTCTTTTTGATGGTTTGAGAGTTTTGATAGAGAGGGCAAAAACACATACAAGTTTTTGTCTCCTTGGGAAGACTCTGGCAAGTTATGCAGTGGTGAAGAGATGCTGACAACCTGCAGAAGAGCCAGTTTCTGACAGCATGGGAAGTGGTTAGCGCCTCATTTGGCATCCTCACATCAAAGCTGGACAGGAGGCTGGTCGAGATGCTCTGTTTGAACCACAAATTATTGGTCTTCGGGCAGAAATCACTGGATGAAATTCTGTGGTCTTTATTAGGCAGAAGGTCAGACAAAATTGTTTAGCTGGTTTCTCTCGGCTTTTAGAATTTATGAATCACATTGTCAGGGTTTTGGGGTTTTTTGAGTTTCCATTAAAAGTTTGCCGTGGTAACATGCAGACAACCCCATCTTTTCTCTCATGCTTTCATCAAATTGTGTTGCTTTCAAACTGTCCTAGAAGGAGGATGAAATTGGGTTTGTTATTTAAATTTAAGTATGGGTGGCTAAAGCAACTCTACCCTGGTTATTATGGGCCTCCCATGACCACAAGGAATGGGTGATACTAATGCCAGCCCTGATTTAACAAACAACTGATGATGGGCTCATCACTGGAGCATAGCCAACAGCTGTCTCTTCTCTGTTACCTGTGGGAATTGTGCACCATAGGATCCTGCAGCAAGGCAAAGATGGGAGGAAAGCTTATAAGGCAGCGTATGTGCTCCTGTTGGTGGCCATATGCTCCATCTGCAAGCCACCCAACCTGGGCCCACAGGAACCGGCAGGAAAGTAAGCGATGCCTTAGTTGTTGGCTATGTGAGAGTCCCTGAATTGTGGTCCTACAGCGCGCCTTGTTACAAAGGGGGAATTCAGGAAAGCCCAGAGCAGTGCAGTTGTTGGAGAAAAGAAGAGGAAAGTCACGTGGCAGAAACATAATGGAAATAAAAATAATGTAAGAAGATGTGGGCACTTGCTGACTGCAGCCTTTTCTTCCCTGCCAGATGAGGGTTGTGATATGGTGCCCCCCAGCACTGGGAGGTTTCAGTGGGTCAGTGGACATCCCTGCTTGTATGGCCCAGGCTTGGACCCACCTTCCTTTGTCAGAAAGAGCTCCAGCACCCTTCCTGTCCTCCAGCAAGACTGTATCCAGACCTCGATAGGTACTTCAACTGGGTTTTCAGTGTAGTCTAGAGCCATAGGCTAACGTCTGGTCTGTAGCAAGGCTCTGGGATGCCTGATGAGCCACTTTGATGTACCTGAGGCTGCTTTCTGTCACTTTGCCAAATGGCACGGGATCACCTGTATCCATAGAGCATAAACCACAGCTTTCCATGTTGGAGGACTCCAACCAGCTTGTTATTTGGGATGGTCCATGTTGGCTCCTAGCTTTCGTGGAGGAAGGTACGAGTTGTCATGCGTCAAGAGCATGTGAAGGAGCAGTCTAACAGCAGAGATGATTTGAGTACCAGTGTCTGGAGATATTCCCTTATGCTGTTTAGTATTAAGGAGGTAATCAGCCCTGTACAGTAGTATCTGATTAGTGACAATGCAAAAAAACCCCCACATTTATGGCAGTTAAATGTTTTGTGATGTATTTGGGAACAAATAATTCAGGTTCTGTGTAAATCCTGAGTGAGTACCCAGGGGACACAGTGTCAGAGAGGGACTTTAAGGGGCTGTCGTGTAATCATCTGAAAGCCAGCGCTCAATGGAGCAATGTGACTACAGAAAGGGTCTTTGCAATTCTGGAGGGTGAGCGGAAGCAGGGAGTTGACTTTGTCCCTTTACAGAAGGACACACTGACCGGTGTTTGCACTTGAAAAAGGATGGGAAAGTGCCAGGAGGAATTCAAAGGAGAGCCACAAATGGCTTGGAATTGCCAAACCAGAACTCTAGTGTATTTGGCTAATTGGGTTGAAGGCTGGAAAGAGAGTAACTTGTTTGCCATGTTTAGTGAAAAAAGCATTGATCAGCAGGTTTGGAATGCAGAAGGAACTCTTGAAAGTTTTATGCCTTTTTCCAAATTTTGGAGGAAATCTTGATGTCTCTCTAGGGTATGCTACAACTTCAGTCTAAACTATTTGGTTTATTATGTAGAGGTGTTGGGTTAAAGGCATTGATCTGCAATGTACTGAAGGCGAGATGGATCATTTGGGTCTGATACCCCCCAGCATCTTCCTCCATCAAACTAGGTAGGGCAATTCTCCCACAGTGCTGAGCATAGTTTAAACTATTGGGTCAAAAGGCTTTACAGCCATCTCACCTTAAGGCAGGCATTTAAAATAAGTAGGTTGCCCCCTGGTAATGGCTGTTGTCCTCCAGTGACTATGAGGGAAGGTCAGGCAGCTGTTTGAGACGTGAACTCCTGAACTCTGGGTGTCTGAGGCTGCATGAGATGAACCCCTCTCTCACATAGTGGGAAGAAGCTACTAGTGGAGATACAAAGCACCTAACAAAGATCTGTCTGACACTATGCGAGATGAAAATGATACAGAAACTTTAATCAGCTCTCACAAGCCGAGCAGTCCCTGGAGGTCCCATACCCATACCTGACCCACTTGCTGGGCCCCAGCCATGCGGCACTGGGTGCTCTGTCTGCCTTTGAAGCAATGAGAGGACAGCAATCTATAAAGAGATGAGCACAGGGGAAGGCAATGAGTGATAAGACTCTTTTAAGAAGAAATTGGGCTATTTTGATCATTATAGAATGCAAACCTGCCTTCTGCAGCATTTCTTATTTTTGAGCTGCTCAGAAAGGAGGGAGGTGTTTGGAGAGGTTTGTTTGCAACTGGATCAAATTATTTCCCAGTTCCCTCCCTGCATCCCTGCCTGCCGCATCCTGGACTCTACAGCCGTGCCATGTTCGGGATGCAGCTGCGAGCGTGTGTCCTCGGAGCTGAGCTCCAGCACCTTCACTGACCTGGGATAAATTATAAACCTAACATTCATGGTATATTTCTGAGCCATCTGAAAAGCGTGAGTTATTACAGAAGATGCGAGAATGGTGGGTTTCATGGGATAATTTTTTTTAATTCTTGAATTTCATTCTCAGTTTTGAATTAATCAAATGTGTTTAATGAGACTGAAAAAGCTGGGATTTTCCCCCTTTTCTAGCTGCAGTGTTGGTTTTTTGTTTCATTTTGGGGATTTTTTTAAATCAAAATGTTTACTCACATGAAGATTTCCATACATTAAATGTATTCTGATAAGCAAATTGATGATAAAAGAAAAGTGAGAGTGAGGAGAAGACAAACACTGAGTTTTGGTTATCTCAATTTTTTTTCACTTTTATTTAAATTTCAGCAAAATGGCAAGTGTTTCATTTTTGACCCACTTTCAGATCTCATTAGCAAATTAAGGGAGACTGGAAGGTGTGATCATGTGAACCTCAAAAATGCAGCAGGTCAGGACAGGAGAGACCAGCAGCAACCTTACTGTGATCATATGCCCAGACTTGGGTGTTTTTGTGTCTCTCACTATTTTTTTTGTGTTACCAGTAGCAAATTTCCAGTGAGTGGATGAGGATGAGGAAGAAGGAGCCACTAGTGCTCTCCCTGTTTTCCTTGCAGACAGCAGCAGCATCCAGTCACCACCAGTCGTCTCACAGCCACCACGGCTGCATCAAGCACTTTGTTTTTATGTAGGGCCCATCAGTGCGGATAAGTGCGGATGGACAGACAGGTACTTGCTCTGGTCCCTGAGCTCTGGAGCCTCCCACCAATGCCAAGACAACTCTAATGCCTTGCTCAGAGGAAGGGGGTATCAGCTCTGGTTAGCAGCATGGGAGCATGGTTTCGATACTCCTTGGGATGAGTGAACTCACCAGCAGCTCACTCCTTGGCCTTGAGGAGATGGATCTTTGTCTGTGATTCATCCAAGATTTTGCTAAGCCGCTCTTCTCCACAGCAGCTCTGCCTTTCTGCATGGAGGGAGGCACACCAGCAGCTTCAGCTGAGTTTGGAAAAGTCAGGTCCACAGTTACCATCTTCCTTAAGGAGCAGCAGGAGAACCACATTTTATTTACATAAGGAAATCAATGCATCTCCACTGACCTTGACAAATTTGGGTTCATTTGTGCCAGCCAAGAAGCTGACACTTCCTTATGTTAAAGCCTGTTTCCAGCATGCACAGGCTACGTGGTTGGTTTGGTTCAGGAGGACTTAGTGGCCTTTCTTCATCATTATCAAAACAGTTCACTTTCTGACGACTTTGGCATTCCCAGTTTCACTCTTCCAGTAGAAGTAGCAGCACTTTTGCTTCCACGAGTCCTTGATATCTTTTGGCACTTGTCAGGAGTAGGGAAGTGTGAATGTGGTGTTGCAGCTCCTGAGACCTTCCTCACAGCCATCCCCAGTCAGTGCCTGTAAGGTTGCAACAGTGGCTTCCTGTGAAAAAGAAGGGTTTTTCAGAATGGTTTATATGTGGGAATATTTCAGCCTCTGCCTGTCTCTGCTTTTCTCACTGTGAGATCGAGACATTTTGTAGTCTTCTGTCCTTGTTCCCATTTTGGTGGTAGAAAACAGGCCAGCTGAGCAGATTCAGAAAATGTTCTGGGCAGCAGACCCAAGAGGCACATTGGATGCCTGTACCATTGCCCCTGTGCCTGGAGTGATGCTTGGAGTGCCCAGCCTGGGGCGAGTGTGGCAGTGACACCAGCAGGCTGGCACTATCCTGCTTGTTTGGGACCCTGTAGCCCTGGGGTGCTGAGAAGCCACCAAAATATAATGCTGCCAGGTCAGCAAGGAGAACAGCACTCCCTGCTCATAACTGGAGGGAGATGCAGCTCTGCTTTGCTTTTTTAGAGCTGCCTAGAGTTTGTGCACAATTCCGTATCCAAAGCCTCGTCTCCCTCTTCCCAATGCCTGACCACCAGGTGACAGAGGGACAAAATCCCTGTCCCCAGCCATCTGCAGAGAGAGAAGAAGAGGTGCCCAGGGACCAGCCCTGGCATCGCTCCCTGAAGCTGGTGAAATGGTTACTGCTTCCAGCTGCACTTCCTGTCCCCTGCCTGCCCACTAGGGCTTATTAGCCTTTGCAGCAGATTTGGACTGGGAATTAGAGGGATGAAGTCCTGTTTGGGGTCTGTGAACGGCTGTGGAAACCTGGGCTGGGGAGATGGAAGCAAGAAGTGGTGATGTGCTAAGCCTCTGCAGGTGCTGTACCAGCGAAGGGTGAACCAGCCACTTGCTGCCCACCCCACCAGCAGGCTCCCTCCTGCTGAGCTGTGCGATTTAACCAGAAGAGACCTGGGGGAGACCTGCTCCTGTCTTTTGGCATCTTCTCTTAGCCTGGTTGGCAACCGTCATTGGATGCGTTGCCTTGTGCCAAACCTATTCATAGATGCCTTATCCTCTGCAGCCAACCAGCTCAGTCCTCCTTCCAGGAGCCAGAGAAGTCAGTACCATTATACATGTGGCTCCTGAGGGACCTGTGCAAGGACAGGCAGGAGCCTGTGGCTGAGCAGGTGTTGAAATCCAGCACCCTTTCCGCCAGGAAATCCTTCATCTAACTTTCCACTGCGGCAGATGGGGTTGCATCAATGTAGGAGGGAAGTCTCCGTGTGCTGGTACATCTCTTCCAGCCCTTCTTCACCTCCCCATGCCTCTCTCTGAAGGCACCTACTCTCAAAGAAAAGACACTGAACTATTACTCAGTGTCCAAGAGAGAGCACAAAGGGAGCTGGATTCTGGGCAAGGTTCAAGGCAGGCTGTGCAAGTTTACAAACTGCTCCCACAGGCCTCCATCACTGGCTTTTATCTGTGAGAGCCTGTCAGGTGTAGCAGCAGGTTTCTGTGCCACCCTCACTTCTCTCCTCTTCAAAGCCGGAGCAAGGAGCCCTGGAACAGGCTGACCTTTGGCATAATTCTTTAATTTTATTTTTTTTTTCCCCAAGTCAGGGGCACTTAGCTGAAAACCGAGGAAAGCTCAAGCAGCTTTAGCTTTGTGCCAGCTCTCCGTGCAACGGCAACAGGGCTGTTGTCCCGCTCTTGGCATTAAGCGAGGAATCGATGTTACCGTGGGAGCAAACTCCCAAACAGGTGGCAATCACACACATATTAACCTGCACCGGAGCAGGAGGCACCAGGTCCCCCTGCAGACCCGCTGAGAGGAGAGGGGATCTCATCGCCCTTTGTTTGTGCTCAGAGCACGGCTGTCCAGAGGATGGTGCCCAAACAGATAAGGATCTGGGCACAGATGTCTGGTTTGATTATTCCTTTCCTTTTGCTGCAAACCATATGGCAGTATGGAGAGCACAGATAGCTGGCAATCAAAATTCCTGGGCTCCCTCCCTGACTTTGCCATTTGTCTATTTTAATTTTCAAAGCAGTTTTCATGCATCAGCAAAACTCGCTGCCTTGAACCTCCTCACCCCCCTTAAAACAAGATCTCTCCCTCATTACTGGAGGTGCTTTGGAAAAGAGCAACCAAATCTTCCTTTGCTATCACAAAATTAGATGCACTTAATGCTTGTAAACTACTTTGGCACCAACAGATAAAAGGCGCTACAGACAGGTTGTTAATCAGTTTGATTAAGTAAAGCGCCTCAAGTTTGCCACCGCTGTTGGAGGATTGTGGGCTGATCCATCTCTAACCCAGAGAAGGAAGATGAATTAGGTACGATAAGGATTGTTTGGTTTCTGGTCCATCAACTGGTGAATGAAATGACTTGGTGTTTATATGCCAGGTCACAGAGAAAAGTTTCTTGCGATTGGAAATGATTAGGCATACTGATTAATGTTTCCAGTGCTCTTTGATCCAGAGCTGCCAGTTGGAATGAGCCTCGCTGCACAGAGACATCCCGGCTGCCTCGTAGCCAAAGTGCAGGGGTTAGAAAATGGACTGAAAAAAAAAGAGGGTGGGGATGGGAAGGCTCTGCTGTAAGATGTGCTCTTTTTTCTACCGAGGACTTCAGGATTGCATTCTTTGAACCATCCTCTTATTCCTGGATGTCAAGGCAGTTTGTAGCTCACATTGTGCTTGTCAGGTTTAGTCATTTTAAAGAAAATGCTCAGGAAGATTGCCAAGTCATCAAAACTTCCAGTACTGATAAGGACCTGGGGGTCTCCTAAGTTAAGAAGGAAGCATCCCAGGTTCAAGAAAAGCTTTAAAATGTAGCACTTTCTGAGCAGTCTGCTGCTCTTGTGAAACTGTTGATGTTTCTTGTGGTGTGGAGGGGCCATCTTCTGCTTACCTCCTTGTGATGGATGTTCCTTCTTTCAGCCATAGGATTTCCCATTTTTAACTCTCTATTAGGATATCCCCCTTTTATAGAATCATGCAATCACAGGATGGTTTGGGTTGGGAGGGAGCTTAAAGCTCATCCAGTCCAACCCCTGCCATGGGCAGGGACACCTCCCACCAGACCAGGTTGCCCAAAGCCTGGTCCAACCTGGCCTTGAACACTTTCAGGGAGGGGGCACCCACACTATCATAGGTGAGATATTTGAAGTATTTTCCTAAGACATGACACAGGAAGACTTGCTTGGATAAGAGGAAGAATCCCCCCAACACACACACTTCTTATCATTGCCACATCACCGCGCTGTTTATATTCATTATTTTGTGTTTCTCTTATATCTTGGGTATTATGGTTAAACCTTGAAGCAGCTGGGAGGCCACGAGCACAACTGCGTTGTCCACTACATTTTCTTTATAACTAGGACTGCAGTCTTTGTCATCCTCACAGACACATCTGTCATCCACACTTCGTCCTTCTGGAGTGCTGTCCTCTTTTGTGCAAAGTTGTGTATATCAAGATGGGATTTCTAATAGAAACCAAAGCGCACTGGTCCAGAATAACCAATTAGCAGGCCACTCAGAAATGCTCTGGAAAATTTAAGGTCAAGACCCTAAAATGCCTGGCTGTACAAAGGATCTGAATTGCAGATGCCCGCACCCAAGAGCATGAAGCCATTCCCAAATCACCATCTCCTCACTGTTTTAGGAGACCCCCCAGATCCATAGCAATTTATCTCAAAATGCTTCTACTGCAATTTAGAGCTGCTTTGTTTAGGGAAGAGAAGAGACAGGGGCTGGGGCTGACCCCTCCTCAGGCAGCCAAAGATCTTCCCTATCACCTAGGACCACATCTGCTTGCAGGTAGAGGAGCAGAGCCCTGGGTGAGCACTGGGAAAGCACTGGGAGAGCACTGGGCATCCTGGCCATCCGACATTTCACTTGTGTTTGTGCTGAAGACTCCTGATTTTATGAAACATGGGAAAACTTTTGAAATATTGGAAGTATTCAGGACCTGAAAAGCCAGTGGATGAAACGTGGTGCTCAGTGAATCCCACTGAGGGTGTAAGGTGGAAATTGTAATGATATTTTTACCAAACTTCACTGATTTTTTTGAGTGTGCCTTTGGGTGTGCTTTTACCATGTTTTACCAAGCATGAGAGCTTGCTGAGACCAACACTGAGCTGGTTTAGGCACTGAGGCTTCTTTAAAACTAGAGGCCCAAGTCCCATCTCCCACTTGAGTCGGTCACCATCAGCATTTCATATCTACAGACAGGATCTGTGCCTTCCCTGCCCTCACAGCTCTGGGACCACGGCTGGTCTCCATCCAAAGGTTCTGATCTCTGATAGTGCCTGAACCCATCCCCAGGCTGGGCTGGCAGCTTTAGGATTTCTCTCCTCTGCTCAGCTGTTTTCACACAGTGGGTCAAAATCTCGCCACCTTTCAGTTCTCTGACATGTCTAGTTCCTTTCAGTCAATGTATTCAGCAGAGGGAGGATGGAAAGATAGTGATCTCTTGTACCTTGTCAGGTGGGAAATGAGTATAAATACAAGCATATATCTGTTTCCTGCCTTTGTGAAGTTGCGCTTCATGCCTGTTTTCAAGCCTATGTTTTCTTCCTGTGTATGGTCTGAAACAGTTAATACCAATTTAATTGCAGATCGTTTTCACAAAAATAGGTACCTACTCTGCCTGTTTTCTAATTTCCAAGCGGCTCCACCATGGCTGCTTGGCTCCTGCCTGCCTCGCTGTTAATGCTCTCACTTTCCTTCTCAGCTTGTGTGGCTGCCCTGGCGTGTTTTTGGGACAGGGAGCAGTGACGTTGGGTCTCCTGGAAGCCTGGGGATGGGGCCAAGCAAAACACAGCTGGGCACCACCCCAGGTACCTCAAGGACTGCAGCACCAAGCAGGTTCCCATTGTCTCAGACATCTCATTGTGCTTAATAGCGACGGAGGTGTCTGTATTGCTCTCACTTCTGGCAAGCTAGGAGCTGTGGCCAGGAAAGGGAGGAGTTTGGGGTTAGACATGTCTCCAGCTCCTCGGGGTAGGAATCACTGCTTATCTGAAGCAATTTTGGAGAGGTATTTCAGGTGTGGCTTCTGTGCTGCAGATGATTTCACACTGGTGGAAGCCACCCCAAAGGTGTGCCATGGTGCTTGGTGGCCCTGATGCTCCTCAGGTGCTGCTCCAGCTTGCTGCCATCTCGCTTGCTGCCCCACTTGCTGGCTGCCTCCTGCCGGA